>NC_044510.1:3162816-3195316 GCF_902362185.1 Chanos chanos
GTTTATCGGTGCCTGTGAGGCGTGACCGTGTTACCGCGGTTACCGCCGTGGCTTACTCGTATCTCTCGGTGCAGAGACTGAATCTCCGTGCTGAACTCTGCACACTGGTCCTCCAGCTGCTGCTGCCGCTGCATGTCGCTGGAGATCTGCAGCTTCTCGGAGCGGATCTCGTTCACGCTGCCCTTCAAAGCCTGGATCTGCTCCTGCTGATCCTGGATCAGTTTACGTTTCAGCTCGATGGCGCTGGAGGCTGACCGTGCGTGGAGAAACGCCAAAGAAATGAGCGGGTTAGTAACGATGTGGGAGGATCACTATAAGTCAAATGCATTTTCCTTTGAACAGAAAACATAAACAAACAAACAAACAAACAAACAAACTCAGGACAAAAGCAGACTAGGATCTCTTTGGTTTTTTTTTTTTTTTTGCGTGTTTTGAGACGTTGGAGAAGATGAGCGTGGGGTTTTTTTGCGTACCGGTGTCGACACGGTGCTGTGTTTCCTGTTTCTCCTGGCTGACCTGCTGCATGGTGCGACTCAGGTCGACCCCCTGCAGCTTGGCAGCGTGCTGAGCGATTTTCTTCTCCACCTCCTTCAGATCCAGCTACAACACAAACGCAACACTCTCAACGAAAAAAAAACACAGACCAACTAGGAGGGGGAAAAACGCAATCAGCACATCTGAAATGATAATAATAATACAAAATATCCGAATTATCGATCCGCTTTCTGTTCGTGAATTCAGACGCCACGAGTCAGCGTAACACACATAGGCGGGGGAGAGTAACTGGACTTCTCATGAAACTCACTGAGGGTTTGAGGGTTTGACTCACATTCATTGTATTCCCACAGGTTTGGGTCTAATCAATAATTTCTCACTGCCTGTTAGGGATGCACGATACAGAGAAAACATGCGACATGCCATAAACTTCATTATTCGTAAACTCGTTATGGCAACAAAAAACAAAGTGGATGACCCATGGACGTGGGTCAGACCTGGTAGCGGTCCATGAGTGAGATGTCCTGTAGACAGGCCTTCGCTGTGTCCTCCTCAGACACCAGCATGGACAGCACTGTCTCCTGCTCATCTATGTCACCCTTCAGTCTCTCAATGTCCCGATTCACAGACTGCAGCCTGTTCTTCAGCTCTGGCACCTCTCGCTCCTGCAGCTCCACGATGGATTGTCTGACAGTGGAACACACACACACACCACACAATACACATACAGACACGCACACACGCATACACCACACACAACATACACACAGATATGCACACACACACCAGACACAACACACACACAGACCGACACACACACGATACACGGATTAAAACCTGCAATAAATTGTGCAGATTTGTGTACCATGATATAGGTAACTGAAACTTTGTGGAGATTTACTGCAGTTCGGCACAGACGAACAAAATTAGCAGCAGTGGAATTTATACAGCGATCACTTGATGCACTGCGAAACTAATGAGTTTCAGCGCATTCCTGTTTGTTTTGCCTTAACCTTGTAAAGAACCACTAACGCCTCCTGCCTGTACTGTCACTACCCCTGGCAACAACTAGTTGGCTTTTATCCAGATTAAAGATGCTCAAGTTCATTCTGACATGCATGGTCACTAAAGCACGACATTTATGGCCTGGATCTCTTCTTGTCTGCTGCCTTCTTGTGGTTGGATGTAAAAACTGTTTCTTTGAGAATAAGGTTTAGCAATGTTTCAACTTGTCATAATTTCATCTTAAGACAACACGGTAAACTGGGGTTTAAGGCTCACTGTTTGCCATCAGTTGATTAAAGATTCAGACAATTAACTGGAAACAGAGGGTGTAAATGGAGTTCACATATCAGCCCCGCTCACGGTCACAGTTATGACATGGAATGCTAAAGCTGTTTTAGGATGAATACACTGAGGTTGGGGGAGAAAAAAAAAGTCTCTGCTTTTCCCTGAGGTTCGTGATAAAACTCTGCTGAGAGACACACTGATGAATGCGGCCACCTGACAGGTTTGAGGGCCATCATTTCGTCGCGTCTCCGCTCCTTCCTCTTCAGGTCGGTCTCCGACGCTTTGAGCTTGTCTGGTACCAGGCGGAGTTTGGACTGCATGTCATTGATGACGTCCTGGAGCTCCGCCTCGGAGGGGAAGACACGCTGGCACACGGGACAGCACGGCTCCCCCTCCTCCGTCAGCTGACTGATAAACTGACTGTACACTGCCGTGGCACCCGCCAGCATCGCTACAGGGATGGAGAGAGAGAGAGAGAGAGAGAGAGAGAGAGTGTGAGAGAGAGAGAGAGAGAGAGGAAGAGAGAGAGTGTGAGTGACAGCGAGAAAGAGAGAGAAAGAGAAAGAGAAAGCGTGAGGGGGGGGGGGGGGGGGGGGGGGGGGGGGGGGGGGGGGGGGGGGGGGAGTGTGAGAGAGAAAGAGAGAAGAGAGTGAGAGAGAGAGAGGGGAAGTGAGATAAACTGTATAATGAGGTGAGATATCGTTTAGCATTTTATTATATCAGCTTGAAATTTAATGATCATTAAAAACCACCACAGGCAGAAAACTGATGCAACCCGACAGCTCGCTGAAGAGATGTCCAAATGACCTGTACAGTTTCAAACTAAAATCATTTATATACAGCAGTGGAAACATCATTAGAATAACTATGAATCCATTATAAAGCCTACAGAATTACACAGAATACACAAACCTTCTGTCTCAAGTTATAAATATAAACCCTAGACCCTATTCGTCGACTATAGGAAATCCATATGACCAGGAATCCTCCCATACATGTACCGCGGTGTCCCCTGACACTCAGTGTACCTCTCTGTTTGTTGCTTTTCTCCAGGTCCTCCTGTAGCTTGTCCAGGTCAGACTGCAGATCCTGGCTCCCACACACGTTAAACACTTTCTCCTCGTAAGACAGCAGCTGCTGCTCTTTCCGCCGGAGCTCCGCCGTGCAGTGACTCTTGTTCTGTTCCGCCGAGGCCAGGTCTTTACTGATACACAACGGAGAAAGAAAGAAAGAGAGAGAGAGAGAAAGAGAGAGAGAGAGAGAAGACAGGCCAGTTAAAGAGAGAACCAACACATTCAGACATAAGAGGTCACTCATAAATCACTGCCTATGTTGGGCTAGGCCAAACAATGTTAAATTCCTGAACAGTACACACACATCATAGAGCATACTGTGTTTGCGTGCTGGATATGGACATATTGTTTGTATGGGGTGTGTGTGTGTGTGTGTGTGTGTGTGTGTGAGTGTGTATGTGTGAGTGTGTATGTGTGTGTGTGTGTGAGTATGTATGTGTGAGTGTGTATGTATGCGCGTGTGCGAGCGTGTGTGCGTCATGTTAAATGAACCAGCCACTGACTTGAGTTTGCCGATCTTCTCCCTGCAGGCCTGGATGTCTTTGGACTTGGTGTAGATCCAGTCTTCCAGTTGTCTCTTGTTGGGGAAGTGTCCGAGCAGAGACACCAGGTCTTCGTTGTGTCGGGCCTTAATCTTCCGCACCTGTTCCTCTTTGTCCGTCTGTACACACACAGCCAAGGGTTAACCCCGGGGTGTGAGCTCGTCTGAATACGCCCTCATCTCCTCGGGGCCTTCTTTGACATTTTAATATTTCTGGGAAAGTCCATTGTGTGTGTGTGTGTAATGATATGTGTGTGTCCACATCCTTCTGAAGCATGTTTGTATGCTTACTATGGTGTGATTGCATTTGAGTGTTTGACCCTGGTGTTTTTGAACACTGCAATTTGTGTCAATGCAATGGTGCATGCCATCTTGTTAGTGAGTGTGTGAATGTAAGCTGTTGACCTTATTCTGTGTAATTCAATGGTGTGTGTGTGTGTGTGTGTGTGTGTGTGTAAGGTGTTGACCTTATCCTGTGTAATTCTATGGTGTGTTCGTGTGTGTGTTGGTTAGGTTCTGACCTTGTCCTTTTTAAGCATGTCCATCTGTGTGCGTGCTGTGGTGTGCATGTTGAGTGTCTCCATCTCCTGGTCCAGTCTACGCTGGGTTCTGTCCAGTTCCGCCTTCTCCCTCTGCAGTTCCAACACCTCTGCCTTCAGACTGTCCACCGTAGAGCTTTGTACAGCATCATCCAGCTGCCGCTCCTACACACACGCGCGCGCCACACACACACATGCACGCACGCACAAAAACACAGATACATCATAATATACAAGTTTACACAAGTTTACACAAGTTTATGAGAACACACACACACATGCGCACATGCATGTGCGTGGACACATAGGTACAATTGGGCGGCAACTGGAGGAGAGACTTTTTACATGGCAACGCGTGGGCTAATACATGTTTCAGTGATTCTGAGATTTAACATTGTACAGACTCTCCCCCTGTTTCTCTCTCTCTCTCTCTCTCACCCTCTCTTCCTCCCCCTCTGTTTCTTTGACCCTTTTTTATGGCCTAAGCCTCTCTGTGTTCAGGACCAATGCGCACCAAGGCTTTAACACCTGACAGACACCGGGCTCGATGTTTTAGCGCGGCAACCACCGTAGCATTTGGTCAAAAGTTGATAACGATCGATCCCAATGAAGACCAGGTCACCTCAGAGCTTAGTTTTCCGTGAGAATGGAATTCAAACCATTCCTTCTCTCACTCAACAGCTGTATTGAACAAAAGAAAAGTAAACTAACCTGTACAACACTACGGAATAATGGCGCGTATTGAACCTGTAAGCAATGATATAGCCATAAACGGGCTGTAGTGCTTTTATGTAACACTTGCCGATTAATCAACAGCTGTTCCTCCAGCTGTCAACGAACCTAAGCCGTTAGCAATGTTAGAGCAATCATGTTTGATATCGCTAATATAATTTTATTATTCCTTAACTGGAAAAAGTTATGTAAGATTATTTCAACCCAGCCCAATTTAATACTTTCCAAGTTCCAAGGAGAGTCTCCTCCCTTCAGGCAGAGACACCCCCAGAGGGATAGCAGCACCCCTCCGTCTGCAAATCAGATAAAATGCCAGACCCCCGGTTTTCCAACAGTTTGGCTACGCTACAGTTCAGCTTAGCGTCACTTGAGCTCCGGTTGTGCCAGCCGTAATGTAGTCCGTCCGTCCGCCCCGATCGTCTCCACAAAGAATCGGCACAGTCTCACCACTTCGGAAGATCCGCGACGCTAAGAGACGCTCCCGACACGACGTCTCACTCACAGTATTCCACTGCCAACCTCAGTAACTGCATGGCTGGGCTTCTTCTTCTTCTTCATGTTTTTGTTCTTCTTCGTCCCTTTTCTCTCCATCCCTCACTATCCGTTTGTGTGTAAGTAACTCCACTAGAACATTACTCAGTTCTTTTGGTCAAACCTGCCTCTTCGTGAGTAATGTCTCATACTCACGTAGTTGTTCATTCATACATGGTTTAGGTAACGAGGATATTGTTATTGTCTACCGTAAGTTGTGTGAGTGCTTGTGAGTAGTTTAGATGCTGTTGTTTGTGTTCGTGTGTATAGAGGATGTGCCCTAATTCCACCTGTATCGTAATTTATTCAACATTAGATTCGTTCTGTACCGTTTGAATTTGATTATTGTAATAAACGTCTACGTTCATATTTCTACTCTTGAACACCTGATAAATTATTTCCTAGTTGCTGAATGTGTTGATCCAGGGACTTAGTTAGCAAGAAGTATTGAATTCGAGGGAGTATTATTGTACTTGCTACCTTAATTCTGTTATTTAATATATGTATGGCTAATGAAGAGTTACTCTGAATAATTTCTAGGTTCAGCGTTTAGAGTGCTGAGCTATCAAAAGAGGTTTTCAGAATAACTGTAATTTCACTGAGTTCAGGTTCTCAAATAAGGTTATGGTCACAGCTACCTGATATTAGTATTACTACTAAGTCTAATATTCACAGTGAGCCACAAACCAGAATTTCCCTATACTGTTGGCATGGCAGTAAGCTACACACACACACACACACACACACACGTGCATACACCCACACACACATGAAGCATGCAGCTTAACTTTGAGATAAGGTCAGTATGCTATATATCCATCTGTGATCTCTTAGCAACCACGGCCCTTGGATTGATGCTGTGCATGCTCTTTCCAAGTATTCGATGATAAGACATTAAAAAAAAAAACAAAAAAAACCTTGCTGGTTACAGTATTTCACATGCCATATGACGTTCTGATTTACGGTTAATGCCTTCGGATGTGACTAAACACGCCGCAAACACATCCGCCCAAAAATACCACTGTATGTAGACAGACACAGTATGCATCACGACATGTGATAAACAGTCCGACGTATGACAGATAGGATCTGCGCAGTCAAAGATTCCATATCATACGATTTAGCTCTGTTTCAATGCAATGCGATATCACGTAACCTGATTCAGTGCAGTGCAAACCGTTTTAACACTCCTGTTTTTTGACACTGGTTGGAAGCATAATCTGCTAGATATAAAGGGACACAATCTGGTTATGAGAGAGAAATACAGGCTGCAGTTTTCGACGCACAATTGCATTTTGACGACCATCATAAAATTAATTTGGAATTTAACTTGTTGTAATGTGTGTTCCTTCAGAGAACATGAAAAATCTGTTAGCGTCAATCAATTCTGTCAAACAAGCCAGTTTTTTTGTTAGTGAGTTGCTGTGCACGGTGTGAAAGGAAATTAATTTGACGACTCCAAATATTGACAAAACAATAACAAAAAAAACGACAGATACCTGCATCATATCGGACTTTACCGATACACATACTGTATGTCTCAACGAATTCAGTCACGATTCCTTCCCAACTTCTGTCCAATTCAAGCTGTTTGGATCACTGCAGCTATCTTATAAACTTAATAGCCGGTGCACTGATTGGAAACTTTGAATTCTTACTCCACTAATATACCACCTCACTTGGTTCTGGTCTTAAAAATGTGGTCTGACCACCACTGTAACTCATCAGAATCTTCGCAAACGATCACCTTCTGCAGACGACCCACTGCATGTGAATCATCCATCTGAACAGCAAACCACCTGGCGATGCTACCTAACTAAAGCTCAAAAGCCAGCATGTTACTATTACCCCTATTTAAAAATAGCACGAAATGCTAATTAGCACCCAAACCTGAATTAAGAGTTTTCAGTACAGCTCCAGAACATTCTGGAATGTTCTGTATCACCCTCCTGCCTTTGGACATCACAGAACTCCAACTCGGTCAAATTCATCCTTGCGGCTTTTAGGGTGATGTTTTTTGGACGATGGTAATGTTAATGTACTTTGCAGGAATAAGTCTGAGTGTTTTAATGCCAGTCTGCATGTAACACTGCTTGAGTACTACCTTTATACAGCTCTACCAATTTAATACGCAATGCACACAAGAGCATTCTCACATCTAAGGCAAAAACCCCCCTCGTTTCCAGATTATTTTTCCTCTTGTGCAAAGAACCTCTTTTTTTCAAAGTAGATCATTTCAGGCCGTTTAGGCCGGTGACCAACAGAACCCCACCCACAGAGGTATACTGGAAACTAAACGGCAAAAAATAAGAGACTGAAATAAGAAAAAGATTAAGAAAAAGAAAAAAAGGAGCCTCACCACTTTGGCCAGTTCTGATTCCAGTTCCTGTAACCTGGTTGAAGAACCTTCCAGTCTCTGTAGTTCTGATTTCACGTTCTTCAGCTCCTGCTGTTTCTTGGCCTGCAGGTCTCTCTTCAGCTCGATGGTCCTCTCCAGTCCCGTCTTTTTATCACGCAGGTCATCGACGCTCTGCTGCTTCTGCGTCTCCTTCTCCTGCAGGTCCCTCTGTCGCCGTCCGGCAAGAGAGCAAAAATCACGTTTAAAACACAGACAAACTCATACACGTGCATTTCACATTACGTGTATCTGTCAAATGAATACCCTTACTTAAAACCATTTTCCTTCATATCTGTGTATTTAAGCATACCATTCCTTTGTGTTATCCGTACATATAGTGTCAGAGTAAAGATAGGTTTAAGTGCCAGCGTAAAAGAAACCCTGACATACAGTGTTATCATGAGCTCACACAGCAGTCTCCTGTTACTTCTCTCATTATCAGTCCTGAAATGCTTTGGGTTTAGGAGGACTTTTACCACCTAAAACACTCTGTGAGACACTCTGAGACGAAAGCTTTCTCATATATTTGAGAAAACTCTGAGCATTTTTCCCCTCACAGAACGAACATATGATTGTATTTTCACATAACATAAAATCACAAATAAAATTTAACAAAAGAAAGAAAAAAAAACTCCAGGTCAAACATTTGTATGGTATATAAACACTAACAAAAATCCACTGATAGGCTTAAATCAAACCTTTAACATTAAGAGTGAAAAGAACACTGTGGAGAATAGAAGTATTTCCATCCATGGGTAAGTCTCTCTCTAAATCACATTCCATCCATTGGTATGTCTCTCTGTCTAAATCACATTTCATTCATCAGTATGTCTCTCTGTCTATATCATATTTCATCCATTGGTATGTCTCTCTCTAAATCAGTCATCTCCTCTCATTCCACACTGCATAACCAGCACTCACCAGGACCTGGTTGACAGCCTCCATCTCGCTCTCCTGTCTCTCTCTGACCTGCCGGTGGAAGCTCTGCAGTTGTCTCTCACTGAAGGGGGTGCGGTCGTACCCCTCCAGCTCCAGGTAAGAGGCCAGGGATCTGACGTGACCGTCCCTGTTCTTGATGTTCTGAGCGTGCCTGTCGGCCTCCAGCTGGAGACGACCTTCACCGGGGCGAAAAAAACGGAAAAGGTTTGAGGACGCGTGACAACATTCGACAACCGAACAAACCGCGGAAGCTGGTTTTTAAACTTCTCTGAGCTCTGAGGGAGGGAAGGTGCTCACCCTGTTCCACGAGCAGTTCGTTTTTGACGCGACTCATCCTCTGACATTCCCGTCCCGCTCTCTCCAGCTCGCGCTGGCACTCCGTCAGCTTTCTCTCCTTCTTCCTCACCGTCTCCTGGTGGTTCTGATACATGTCCTGAAGCTGCATGTCCGAGCCCTGGAAAACCTGGTTGCCACCAGAACACACAGCGACAGTCAGTTCTCCTGTGTTTACTGTAGTATGACTGGTTTAATAATGGGGTGATCTTTTTTCAGTTGGTGGACTTTATTATCTCGCTCGGTGACTTAATGATTCGGTAAGAATACTCTCAGTTTGTACAGATGATGCGCCAAACCTATGGACGACAAAACGCAACAGCATTGAAACACAGACTGAGGCTTCAAATGTTTTATTTTTGCAGATCTTGAACTGTTTCAGATATTAGCTCATGTAAGTATTTTGGCATGAATAACAAAATGAACTTTACCATTTACGTCATGCGTAACTCCATTAGATATACTAACGCATCCCACACACAGATGCCTTCGCATACACCCACACACACAAACACAACCCTAACCACTGTGATTAAGGTGTTGAAAAAGAGGAAAGCACCAAGTTAAGTGAAAACCTGCCAATATCCATATAATCACTGAATCTGTGTGTGGTATAAGAACAGCACTGGTCAATTTTACACAGAAAGGCTGTCTTAGTCATTTACTTTTAGAATAATTATCACGCAAGAACTTCTCGGCCTATCTGCACACAGACGTTCCTTGTCGGATAAGCCCTGTCAAAACTATATGTGAGGGCACAATGCATATAAAAAGGATCACATGCTCTGTTTTTTTTTTTACTCTCCTATGGAGATTATCATCAGTAATTTCTCATCAGTGATGGAAAAAAAGGCCTTTTTTTGAAACCTCTCAAACCAGACTGATCATTATCTTGCAAAAATAGTGCAGGTAAAATTTGGGCAGCGTGACCTTTTCGAAATAATTCCGCAATAATAAATGCGAATCGAAACTTCTTCACCTCCTCTTCCTCACGATTTTGTACCTCAAAACGTGATGTGCCGCCCTGATAACTAAGCTCAGCCCAACAATAGAAGAAACAGTCAGAAGGTCATTACCCAGAATGCCACCTGCTTGCTTGTTTTAAACGCTGTCTCAGCACAAACTAATGGGTGGCCCTGCTAACAAAAATCAGGCCTGCGCTCTGACAAAACGTAGCTGCACGAGACTTTAAGCGTTTATGACTTTTGTCATTACCTTTGTGATAGTTCAGTGTTGCATCTATGCTTGCCTAAACATACTGACACGATTTGCACATTTTGCGGCGTTAAAAAACAAACAAATACACAAAAAAAGATAACAAAAAGTCGAGCCCTAAAATGTCGTTCAGGGCTGTTTTTCTCTCTTTCTCTCTCTTCTCACCTGTTCCATTTTTTCCTCTAGTTCTCGATTATCATCCTCCATCTGTTTCTTCCTGCTCTCCAGCGCTTTGATGTCGTTGTCCAGCTTCAAGACTTTGCCGAGGTTGTTGTCAATTTCCATCAGTCGATCCTGAGGGATTACATTTTTTTTTTTAACGTTTAAGTCTAAGTTTAAAGCTAAATATGTTGACACTATCTTATTGCCCTGAGGACAAAAGTGAAATTTAAAGGCCTGTGATCAAATTTGGACAACGAAAACGCAAACCAATATCAGTGACTTGTGAAATCGACTCAGAGAGCAACTTGTCAGAGATACTCCTCATCTCCTCAGTGGCTTTTATGTCAATCAAAAATAGAATTAAAAAATAAATATGCAACACATGTAAATACTGTTAAACTCTCCCAATAATATGTCTTTTTAGAAACCAAGCTTCAGTCTAAAAATGCACTGCTTCACTCATCGCCCTAACTAAACCACACCTACCTCCAGAGGTTCGATTTGACTCTCCACACGCTGCACACTCTCCTTGGAGGCGGCAAGTTGGGTCTCTTTGGTGGTAAGCAGGTCCTTGATCTCCTGGGCCTTCTCCTTGTTCTGTTTCAGGTATTTGAGCTCCATCTGGCAGGATTTAACAGTGTTGGCCTGCTTTAGTCTCAACTGCCTAAGTGTCTCCAGGACCTTAATGTACCTGAGGGAAAAAGAAAAAGAAAAGAAAAGAAAAGAAAAGAAAAGAAAAGAAAAGAAAAGAAAAGAAAAGAAGATCGATGTTTCATATTCGTTGGCTCCAGATCACCAAGCGAGCACTAAAGACGGTGACCCAAAATGCGACCCAAAACGTGGTGATGAGGTGAGGTCAACGGTACCCCCAAAAACCAGTACTATCTTCACTACGTCCTCTAAATCAGTTCTTCTGACTGGACATCAGACACTTCTTACGACTCACATTCTCCGTGTGAAGACCCATGAGGTTTACATTACAGCACACTGTTGTCACGGCGACTGAGAGTTATTCAGAGGTCCGAAAACTCAGGAACACTCCTGGGGTAGAGCCGTGCTAACGGCTACATAACCCCCCCCACTGACAAAATCACACTGTGAGGTAGGGCTGGGCGATTAATCCAAGTTTTATGTTCGATTATGATTTTGGCTCCCAAAGATTATGAAAACAAAATAATCGAGATAAAACAATTGTGCTGCAATTTTACATATATATATTTATATAATTTATTTATCTCATTTTTTACATGCATTTTTTAAATTTATTTTTCAGTTTTATATATATATATATATATATACAAATATAAATAATAAATAATAGTAGTCTCAATACTGACCAAAATAATCAGGATTATGTTTTTTTTGCCATAATCGAGAGCAGCCCTACTGCGGAAATGACGCTGAAGTGAATGCTACTTTTCTCTGAGAGCTGGAGATGAACTTGGCGTTCTCTCCGTTGGTTAATTCTCACTTGCTGTATTAGTCAGAACTCTCACTCAGTTCACAGGAATTGCACACACTGCATGCAATGACAGACGTCACTTTAAAGGGTTTGAGTGAAGACAAGGGTCAAGAGCAGTTTAAGTCTGTCACAAACGGATATTCTTGGGAAGGTGAAGAGGAACTGAGACTTAAGTCCACGTGTCTAGTGGTCTAGGTTGAAATACTCTTACTTTCCCTCAATACGGATGAAAACCGTGTAAGTCTGAAACACTGAGATGTTTCAGAAGTCGTCTAAGAGTCGTACTTACTGCTTCATTAGGTCCAGGTCATGACCTAGAGAACTTGTTTTGGACTCTTTATTACAATATTAATTATGCGCGTCTTAAGGATAGAAAACTACAAAAAAAGGAACTGAACATAAGAAGAAGCCGGAGAGAACGTCTAACACATTTGTTTACAATTCAGACACAGACACATGCTATTAAAAGTGAGATAAAACAAACGAAAAATAAAATCGATGCACACATGGGTACCTTGTGGCAGAGAAGATCTCATCAAATTTCTGCTTGAGGGCCTTTCCTTCACTCAGGGGCCAGTTGGATTCCTCTTGGTGGCAGAAGATGACGTGGTTTAGGACAGCTTTGGATACGCCCAGCGCTGAAATCATCTCACGATCGATTTCTGCGCATTTGGAACTCAGACTCACCTTCTCCCCGTGTCTAGACAGCGGCCACCATTCAGATAATCAACATTAGATATACGATGATACATTTTATCTTACATAGCCTGAGTGTGTGTGTGTGTGTGTGTGTGTGTGTGTGTGTGTGTGTGTGTGTGTGTGTGTGTATGTGTGTGTTTATGCGTGCGTGTAAGACAAAATATTTAGCCTGACAACACCTTTCTGAAACTCCATAACCCTGGAACCACACACACACATATATAAATATATTTGTATATTATGTTATATATATTACACACACACACACACACATATATGTAACTGCACAATACACACACACACATATCATATGTGTGTGTGTGTGTGTGTGTGTGTGTGTGTGTATTTTTTCTTGTACACTTGTTTTCAATTTGTCTACAGAACACCACATGAATTTAATGAGTCCCACCTTATATTTTTAGATATTCATTCCACTCAAAAAATTTCAAGTTTCAAGTGACAGCCAAAACTCCTAAATCTATCATTTCTAATGGATTGTATTACAGATAAAAAAAGACAGGCAAAGTTAGGCTCATTATGGAGTCGCCTCCTCTTTAAAAGAAAAAAAAGAGGCAAGTTTACTTAGTCTAGTGATCTTAGTCTACTTTACTGGCAAGACTAAGTCTAATTTCTACAAACTCCACTCAGATATAAACATTCACAGTTTCTCCCTCACCACTTGACATCTCAGAGGATCCTAATCAACCATGCAAAACTCATCTGCGGCACTGTGGGAACCAGGATATTTTGTCTTTATTACGTAGTTAGCAGTTCAGGAGGAGATTCAAGTGTAAAGACAGGTTGCCAGAGAAGGACTACAGTATAAAATCTAACCACTCAACCCAGCACGGTGCTGCTACTGTAGATCTAATAGAAACTGAATATGAACCAAAAGGAGGTTTGGTTCACAGACTTTACTCTAAAGTTCATCATGCAGTACAGAGGCAACTACCTTCAGACGCCCCCTAGAGGACTCAGCCTTCAATTAAATAGTATTTATTTTGTATTTATGCCGTATTTACTGGGTTCTGCTGATGAGAGACTCACTTTATTCTGGTGATGACTCCTTCCAGGGTTTTGAACTCTGTTTTCTTGCCTTTCTGCGTGCTAAGCATGGACCTCTGAACAGCTACAGCTTCTCCATTCACGTCTCTGAACTGCAGCCGAATCTGGGCCCGCACGTCTGTCTCGTGGGCGTCCTGTGTCAAAGGTCAGACGAGATAGTGTAAAATGGGTCCAAAAAACAAAAACAACAACAACAACAACAACAACAAAAAAGAACCACGAAAAAAAAAACCCTTTTCACTGGACCAAAACCGAGAAGCCTACATAATAAATACAGATTCAGTTCGACACTCAAGGACAGGGAGTCCCACAGTCACGTACTTCTACTGTGAACAATGTATCGCTAATTGGCTAATTAGTTACAAAGACAAAGCAATAAAGCCAGAGTGCTGAGTACAGCCCAAAAAAGAAAAGAAAAGAAAAGAAAAGAAAAGAAAAGAAAAGAAAAGAAAAAAATGTGAACCATAATGCAACCCAGCCTTGGCATACTTAACAAAAACTATGATTAGACTGTGGGTAACACATTTTTGAATATTAAATATTTGGTCTGCCCCAGAGTGATGTGTGCATAGAGCTTCAGAGAAGTATACATTCCAGTGTTGAATGGTGATCAGACACACTGTATTGTGTGGAAAAGGCAAAACATAAAAGATCATACAGATAAAAGGACAAAAGTCATGCAGGTCATGCCAAGTGTATATCTGTACACTGCTTTTATTTTGGAAAATACACTTTGTAAGTTCTGTAAAAGCACATATTTGAAGCATTTAATAGACCAGAGCTGCTTATTAATAAACCATTTTAACAGAATGCAACACTGTTACAGTTTTCTATGTTGCGCATTATAATGACCGATGTTTTAAACTGCACCATAACCTACATAATCAATAGAATTACAACTCCCCTAGAAAGGGTGTGGGATATCTCTGAAAAGTTAATGTGTGAATTCAAAACGTCAAGCTCAATATCCGTGTGTGAGACACCTTCTGTTTTTACAGCTTGTGTTAGAAGGAGAGGAACGACAAGGCCAGAGACAGCTGAACGTAAAGATCTGAGAATTGGTTCGCAGGTAAAGGTGATTGTATGTATTCAGACTGTACCTTGGGGTCATGGACGAAAGTGTTCCCTTTGCTTCCAGGGGGAAAATCTCCAGATGTGATGTATTTCAGACACTCAATAATAGTCTGGGCAGACAGACAAGAGAGGTGCACGTTTTCATACTGTCCTTTCAAAGAGAATCCGACCAACAACAGTAACCCTCTGCTAATAATGGCAGTAAATACTGTCAGTATAAAAAGCAAACTGCATTGAAAGGTATACTGGGGTATTCTGGGTGACATCTGCTATATATGGGAGGAAAAGCTACATATGTTTAGCTAACAAGAAGGTTCAGGCCTAGGTCAGTAACAAGCAGCCAAATTACAAACCAGTTGTTTAATCTCCTCAGATCTATAATATGGATAATTACTTTTCAGATTTTAGCCACATTCTGAGATTCTGATGTGGCTCTTCCCTAATTACAAAGCATCTACACAAGTATGAAATACCTGGGTATCTAATTCATACACAAAAACCAAAAATATGGTGACTTGAACCATTAAGATATTCCTTTCACTGTCAAACTGTGACTGTTTACTGATTTGTGGTTACATACCTCTAATAAAGAGGAACTGTGTATGTAAGATTATTCTAGATGTGACACCTGCTATACTGACTCACAGATGATTAGAAAATAGTATACAGGAATAAGCTAGTGAATATCTGGACATCTTTGAATGAGTCATCTTAGCACAAGATGCAGAGAACACCATTTAACCCGAAGTTGTGGGAGGACAGCTCAGACAAGACTCACCGCTTTTATCTAACACAGTTACCTAAAATACTATCTACATTTTGAAGCAAAAAGTTGTGGCGTGTTTGATGTGTTCACTGTTTAATCAAGTATGGATGTATGTCTGACTGAGTCTTACACTATTACAGTAATTACACTTGATTAACCGATTCATACGTTTCCTCGTCCTTGAGGAGGATGTGCAGCCAAAAGAAACACTCAGCTGCTTGTATTTAAGCAGCACTCCGCTGGCTCTTTGAACATAACCGATTTCGAAAGAGAAACGAACCGTTTTACCAGCTCCATTGGGTCCAACTAACACCGTCAGAGGACTAAAGAATGATATCACTTGTTTATCTTTATCCTCCACTCCAAAACTTCTTATTCCAAGAATGCTCATTTTCTCTATTTTCGACATCTTGACTGTTGAGTGTGTTGAGTTCTGACTCGAGGAGCGCTGTTAAATAGACAAAATTCAGAAGCAGTGTCAAAAAAGCATAAAACCGTTCATGATAACTTCAAAAGATATGCAAGCTAGCTGTCAGCAGCAGCGAGCCATATCTAAGAGCGGGGACTGTCTTAAATGCATAACTCCAACTCCTCACGCATTCTTAACTTCCATAGTGTTTTGCTCAGTTAACACTCTGCTAGCAACATTTAGCTTTATTTGGCTGTTGTGAGGTATGCACTATTGGTAAAGTCTGACACGCAGGCTTAGAAGCTGCGAAGCCAAAAGTGCAAGCACATAATGTGACTCCACTGAAATGCACGACGAAGGAGAGCAAAATTACTTTAAATTATATAGTTAGGTTACCTTTCACTTGTTCACAGTTTAGCTCTAGAAGTCCAGTCATTCGCAGTGTCAGACTTTGCCGCCCACCAGTGGTAAGAAAGTCTTCCGGATCATGCACGAGACTGCAACGAGAACTACAACTCCCAAAATGCCACACCATACCATCGACTCCCACAACCGGCGATATCATGGCTACACGTGTCAGTGTCACTGTAAACACCCCCGAGCACTTTATTCCAGCCGTAATTCTATTTATGGGCCAAGAAGTTTAATCTCGTTTTGAAGGCTAGTGGTTACATAACTTTTTCATAACAGAGACAAAGACTCCAGTGATGTTAATTTTAAATTCAAATATAAAATTCAACATTTACATTGTTTTCCCGAATAGGATGGACATGAGGCCCATGTTACTCAGCTTTGTGTATAAGACCAACTGAAACAGATGCCTTCTACAGACTGTGTAACATGCACTTTACATTGTAGCAGTCCTAAGCATACTGCTCCCAGCATGCACCACATAGATCTTTTGCAGTACCGTCATGTTGTTTATTAGGTCGAGGCAAAATTACTCCTTGTGAACTATCACTGAGGTTCTTTCTTTTAGGGCATGTTTGTGAACCTACCTTTGATTAGGAAGATTAACATACTGTAGAAAAGTGCTCTCGTTGGCTGTTGCGGTATCTTAAACAGTCATTGTAGAGTATGGTGCTGCATTGCTGTGAGAAGTGGGTGATGATTTCTTGGACGACTCAGATAAGAGTTAAGGAGCTGTATAGACATTGCTCTGGTAACTGGGGAGGAAACAGCAAACGCTAGTAAAACGACTGCTGAGACCACTTCAGAGTATTCCCAACAGTTTAGCTGGCAAAGAGGGACCAGGGTTAGTGTTGACGGTGGGGCCTTACTCCTTGGTGGAGGTCCACACAGCCTCCAGGCTGCCTGCCCCAATACACTGGTGAGAAGCTTCGAAGGACATCTAATGCCCATCAGCACTGCGCCGTGGGTGGGGATTTGACCTACGGCTGGGCCAGGCACCAGAGGGTCAGACCCCTGCGGCTTTTTTGGATCTGAGGCCAGAAGGGCTGGAGAGCTGGCCGCACTATACATACCCCCAGGATAGTGCTTTGGAGGGCTCCAGGTGGTTGACCCAGGGGGAAGGCAGCTGGACTTGGCCAGTCCAGGAGGACATGGAGAGCGCTTAGCAACTTGGGGACCTGTGGTGGACTCGGTTGGTCACTGGGATGGATGGTCCTATGAAAGAGGATACTCCTCCTAGTGTGGACTGCAGGTCTAATGTTACCTACCTGTCTATCATAAACTAAGGTAACCAAATGTAGGGACACACACCCCTCTGCACAGACAGCCCTGCCCACACACACACACACACACCCTATGGCCTGAGTCTAGCTATAAATAAAGAGATAAAATGAATAAATGATTAGGCTTGATCTTTCATCACCAGTATTTGTTTGTAATTCAGGAGCACAATAATTGTAAAAAAAATTTAAAAAATTGTGAAAACTGAAATTTGCAACTGAGCGTTTGTGCAGTAATTCAGTGTAGTCAATTCAGTGTACAGTGGGTTCCTTAATAACAAATTCTGTGAATTTGCACACGTGAATGCAACTGTTAAATCCCAGAGCTCTTCATCTCTCTCTCTCTCTCTCCAGAGAGAACACCGGGTAACTAGCTATAAACGTAACTAGCTTGCTAACAGCTTGTTTGTGTTTGTCCTGTCGGAGGAAAAGCAGGTTGCATGTGGTACCTTTGAACATTTGAAAGTAGAGCTTGCTAGCTAGGTAATTAGTAAATACATGGAGGAAGTATATTTGAAATATATGGTTTGATTATTTTGTAAAAAAAAAAAAAAAATTGTGTAATTTTTTTTTTTAGAATGCCAGTTAAACAGATTTTGGAGGGAGGAACCTTGGTTCCAAGAATGCACAGGGGAAGTGATGCGTAGAAAGTGCCAAAAAAAACCCCTCAAAAATCTGAGAGAAACAGTTATTTAGTTCTCTGTTAATCTGCTGACCAATTGTTGAATGAATTTTGGATTTTTTTTTTAAAAAAAAATCTGCATTGCGCTAACATTATTGGCTTTGACGTGATATTTTCATATATCAATATTTGATAAGCTAAGTAAACATACAGTGTAAACTAGAAAACCTGTGTATGAGCAGATACATGTGGAGGATGTATTTACCTGTAAAATTATTTCTTCAAAAAGAGTAGGAACCCCAGGGGAACTGCAAATTCTTTGAAAACCTGCTGGCACTTATGAGAAATACTTGCGGTTGTGATTTCATGGTGACTTTAACACAGAGCACACCCTCACAAAACTTCCTGTCCTGGGCGACCATATAAAAATGTCCCCCCTTTGTTAAAATAGCTTTGCAATTTACAGTCAAGACTCAAGATGTGTAAAAATACTGTCTTCCTTTTTATAATTTTGCTGCATTTCGTTAAGGGGGATGACACTGTGACAGAAATCCAGTTCCGCTTACATGAACTCACTAAGCATACGCAGACTCTCAGCTTTGTAAGTAATGGCAATTCACCTCTTATTTCCTCACACCGAAGAGCCAAGCAATTATTTTAGGCACACAAAGTGAGTATAGGCAGTATGTGGCAATTGGTTATTCTGTTTCTTCCTTCTTTCTTTAAGGATGTCAGTGCAATGTATTTGCCAAACGGTTCTGTGGAACACATCACAGTAAGTTACAGTGATAAACAGAGATATGTCTTCGAGGTTAATTAAGTGTTTGTGACGGGTATCGAAGCGGTTCGTAACTGGACAATCATAACGTCTTTCTTTTGGCTGCAGTGCAGATGCAGAGGGGCTGTGGTTCTGGGCTTGTTGAGGACACTGGATGCTGTGCAGGTTGTGGAATCAGATGGGACATCTCAAGCAGAACTGATCATACGTCTGCTGAAACACAACATCAGGTCACTGCTTCAAACTTCTGTAAGATGATGGGTAATGGCTATGTCTTTGTAGAGTGGTGTGTGTGTGTTTGTATTGGGGTGGGGGTGGGGGGGGGGCACACACAGGTTTGAAGTATGTAATGTCATTGCAAAGATGGTTTACCAGCTCTGTAAACACACGAGTCCTCAGATGAATAGTTGTAGAAACACTACAAAGGAGTAACTTTTCTGATTTATGTATGTATGTATTTATTTATTTATTTAAATCCATTTATTTATTTGAATGAGATGGTAATGTTTCCTTTTACTTTAATTCATGAGTTCAGAGGTTCCAAAGCGCAGCATTAACAAGGAAAGGTTCTTAAATGCGTAGTCTTTTTCCTGAGAAATGTTTAGTTTCTTTTTTTCCACATCAGTGGATGCATTGGAGGCTGCTGTATTTTATCCAGTGTGTCATCTTGAAACTAAAAACTGCTCTTAAAAGCAGAAGCTGAGTGTAATGTTCAAATGCATTCACGCAGAGTTCTTTGTACTGTCTGGTCCAGTTCTTGTAAAAATGGTGTGGCTTTAACATGCGTTTATATGTTCAGTCTATGGTTTAAACTTCCAAGTCTATAACTGTATATATCTGCAGTTATTAGGACACACTAATATTAGGCTCTCTAGATAGGAGGTGCCTTCTAACCAGTCGAGCATTCTCACAGCCAGTACTGTAAGAACACTAAAAATTCCAGAGTCATCCGAATTATCTGTTTAGTTTTCCATATTCCACAGTATATTCTGTCAATATGTTGTATTTTGTATTACATACCTAAAATGAGCCTGCTAAATGCATTCAAAAGTGTGTGTTTGAAACATTAAAATTCAGTTGTGCTTTTTTTTTTTTTTTAGGACGACTGCCCAAAGGAGCAAGTCACACTGCACTGGAACGCTGTTAGAAAGGACAGAGAAATGACATTCATTAAACGATGGATCTCGTTCTTTCAGAGTTGGCTAGATAAGTGTGTAGCAGACATTGGATACTGATGTGTGTGTGTGTGTGGTGTTTTTTTTTTTTAAATTCTTTTTCTTTATATAATGTTGTTTTGATTTAATTGACTACTTATTTTGTTTGTTTGTTTGCTTACTTTTACATTTATGTTATTTTTATTTGTTTACTTTTATCATTATAATTTCTATTTTTTTATTTGGTTCTTTATGTTTCTGATGCAACAGTATTTTTCAGTGAAGGCGTCAGATTTCCTGTGGATGAGGTCCGTGTGGGAATTTCATGTCACTGGACTGTGAGTTTGTCAGTGTTGTACAGGTGACTGTGTCAAACTAAATAATACCACATTCATTCATGGCCTCATACATAAACATAGAGAATGATAAATATGCATGCGGTATAGAGAAGCAATTGTGCATGCTGCTTAGCTTAAATGAAACTAACAGCCTTAAAAAAAGAACAGGACAAAACAGGGATGTATTGGCCAAAAAGTATTTTTACACTCTCATCCATTAGGTGTCAGTAGGAGGCTGTGACATCCTAATTAGTTATGCTGACAAAGAATTTAGTTTTAGTTATGATTTATGGAAGCCGTGACCTCATTCATGATATGCAATATACCTTACTCTACCTGCCTTCATGCACTCCTACCTCATTAGGAGGTCCTCTGTAAATGTGTGGTTGTTTACAGTGTAAGACTGGAACATTTTTTTGTGAAAATATGACATTTGATCTGCATCTGGACTTAAAAAACTTGGGCAAAGGTTTTAACTTTCTGTTGGTCAGTCTAAAATTGTATTACGACCACAGATTGGTACCAGGGGCGAATGGCTATTATGCCATCGAGCACTAGTCGGCCCTGATAGTCAGTCTAAGATGTTTAAGTCTCCAGGGCTGTACCTATGTTTCTATGTTTACTCCAGTCATGTACCAGTGATTACAGACACAAGCACTGAGCACTTAGCACTGAGCTTGCATTGACGCAGGCTAACGTCAAGCAAATGCTGCCTGATAAATGTTTCAAAGCTGCAAACAACAATCAAGAGTCTCACTAAGCACAAGGGACTTTGGCTGCATGGTGACACTGTTCTCTCACAGCTCTTCTGCCTGACCTGTGTGGTAACATATGGTATGAGAATTGTCCCCTGAAAGTCTTTAATAAAAGGGTTTTGTGAACTTTTTCCAGGATTGAAATCATTGTGGGAAATAAACTAAGACTTCTCATCAAAATGAGTCAAAATGTCTTGACGCATGCTCAATAATCCAGGTCAGGAAATCACAGAAAGTTGAATCAGTTCATCTGGACACAACGTTTTAGTAGGAGAAACGCTTCATCGATCAACCAAGCGACTTCGTCTGTCTCGGCTGACTGCAAGTACCCCCAACCTTATAAACAGCGTAGTTGCATAACAACTGAAACCAACACGTTTGCCCATCGCTGGTTTCGTTGCTAATGCGCTGGTTTCAGTCATTATGCAACTGTATGCAGCTGAGACTAACGAAGTCACTTGGATAAATGATGAAACCTTGTGCCCAGATGAACTGATTCAACTTTCTGTGAAACTGACCACTAAATGCAAAATGTTCTGCTTTCTGTGGTTACCATTCACTGACCGATGATGAAACTGCAAAGCACAGGATCTTGTGTTTAATATGGAGACATTTTGGAAGGAAGGGGTTGTCTTTATTCAGTTTAAAAGGAAGTGTGTATCCTCTCTCTCTCTCTCTCTGCCAGATACTGGTATAAATGCATTGTTGAAAATGCTCTATGGAAATTTGCGATTACTTGAAAAACTAAGTACAATTATCTTTTGATGAATGCACTATAATACTAGGTTAAAAAAATGATCAATTATTTGAATACAGCTCTCCAAGACTAATTTTTTTTTTTTTAATATTCCAAAATCAGCGAGTTGTTTGAAAACCAGACATGAAACCACAAGATTACACAAATGGTCTCCTTTATTTAGCAGCATGGGTTTCACGTTAAGATAAAGCATGAAAAGGGCCTCAAGTCAGTCTCTTATTTCTGTATCAACTGGGTTAATGAATGTTAGGGTTTTATCCAATTAAGTCCATGTGCTCTCACATGTTTACATTTTATTTATGGTATGTTGTTGATTATCAAGAGAGGTCACATCGAAAACATTTAGTAATCTTGATCACCCCTCACCTCCCTCTGCTTCAGCCAATCAGCACTTAGCATCAGCCAATCAGCACTCAGCGTTTTCTTCCTCACTAACCACTGGCCAAACCTGCTCATTGACTCATTATCACAGATCAGCTGCTCCTCATTCATAGACTCGTTTACATTTTACTACTTTGTTTCTTGCTGTTCTTTGCCAAGTTTCGTGTTCCCATTGACGTTCAGAGCCTTGTTCCTGTTTGAAAGTTAAAGGTCCTGCTAAAGGTCCTTTGTCTGTGGTTTTTGACCCTAATCTGTTTCCGAGCTTCTCATTCCTTGTCTCGCTGACGATAGTCTAATGCTTGTTTGCTGAACTTGGCCTGTCTTTGTGATTTGGATCTGGTGAATGTGTGCCCTGCTTATGCATCCTGAGTCACTGTTCCATCACATCAAGCAGAAAGGAGGAAATTCTCTGTCCGGCTATGTGTCTTCAGCTAACTGTATTCAAACTGATTACATGGTTTTGTCCATTTTAAGCACACTGTGTTTAAATATACTCAAATGTTGTTGTTTTTTTTTTTTTCTTTGAAGGGTTCCACTTTTGAAAACGTGTCTTGTTTCTACCGCAGAGGTATTGGGATTGTAAAGGAAGCGATTGATTTAATTAAAAATATTTGTTTTAGTTTTTGAAGCAGTTGGATTAGATGCTGTTCTGTACTCCAGTTTCTTTAACTAGAGCTCTTTTTCGCTGAAAGACCTATTCCATTACGGTGCACGCACACACACACACACACCCCGTCACACTCTCTTCACCATTCACACTCTGTCTGTCTGTCTGTCTCTCTCTCTCTGACAGACAGACACACACTGTGCACTCTCTTGTTGTCTTCCTAAGTTTTGGCTCTTACAGAAAAGCAGGAATCAGGGATTTTGTGCATGTCAGTGGAGCCCACAGTCATTTAGAGACAGTGCATGGGGATGGTGGGCCCTTACATGTGCTGTTACATGTAGACGACAGCTTTCTTCTCTTACTGTTTACAGCCAGCTGTCTCACTCTACTGTTCATCTGTGCATGTCATCAATATACAAGATAATAAGAAGCTTGGCTTGCCTCTTGGTTTGACTTTGCAAGATGCAGAAAAGGGGTCAGATTGATTAATTCATTTAATGGGATTACAACCAGTTACAGTGAAACATTTTGACTGCTTCTTTAATCTTCACCCTGGAGCTGTATGATTGTAATGAAAGCTAAAAGACACTGTGTAATACTCAGAGTGACGCCCCCCCCCAAAAATCATTTAAACACATAATGCAGACTACACTCACTTGTTATTATGTTGTTGTTTGTTAAAGAACAGTTACGCGTGGAAATTTTGCCCTTTTGCCCTTTTGCAAAATCCAGTGAAACGCAAGGTGAGCATTGCTTTTTTTGTTCTCTTTCTTTTTCTTTTCTTTTTTTTTTTTTTCTTCCCCATCCCGCAGTGCTGTTTAGGTGTCAGTGTCAAGATCTGAAGGGAGAGCTACTGTCATTTTTACTCATCTCTCTCTGTCCGTGTGCACAGAGTAACATAGACAATCTGGCACAACAGCAGGGGGGGGGTGGTAGCTCAGCAGCGGCGGCGGCAGCAGCAGCAGCCAGCCTCTCCTTGAGCGAGTCTGCCTAAGGGTACAGTCTTTAGACATTAAATCATTGCCAAAAATTACACGTAGCTGTAAACGTGCCAAAACCGGATGACACGGAGCCCCACGCTGGGCGCCGAAGACACCGAAGACAAAAACATTAATCTCACTCGCTGCTGTCTTCAGGGGGAAAAAAAAAAAACTGAGGATGGATTAGGGTAAACAATAAATCAGTTCTCCCATAAAAGTTCAGGGTTTTTTTTTTTTTCATTTGTCACAGCCAGTTCTACCTGTCAAGGCAGAATCGGGCTTATTGCATCAGCTGAGCTAAGAATTTGCAGCCAAGATGTAAATTCACTCTGATCATTATACAAACCTGCATGTTAGGCAAAACTGCTCATTGTCTCACCAATAACGTATACTGAAATGAATGTAAAGTTAGATATGAATTGAGTAGATGTAGATTTTCCCTTATTGTATTACTCAGACACACTGCTCTGCATGACTGTATTAGATTAATGCCAGTGTGTTTGTGTCGTTTATTTTGCAAATTAATGTGGTCTCACTTGAGTTCATTGCCCATTGATTATGAAGTTATATAAATAAGAGTCTTCTTATTCTCACTCACCTCAGCCCATGTACTGCCTGTGAGACGTGTAAAGACCCCCTCTTCGACATGCTCAAACATAACAAGGGTTTAACCTGTCATTTCATTCCTGAGTGATCAGTACACTATAGGATAGGCTGTAACACGCTGTCACTGCTAAAGCTAAGTCAAGACCCTTGGCCATATCATGTGGTGTACCACAAGGCCCTGTGATTGGTCCATTCCTTTTCCTCATCTTCATACTGCAGTGGAGCAACCTGATTAGAAACCACGGTGTGCTCAGTTTGTGGTGTGCTGATGATGCATTGTATGTCAAAACTAAGCCAGACCCCACTGTTACCCCATATGACATGCTTACCTGGCTGGATTGTACAAGCTTCTAAATGGATGAGAACTTCCTGCTCAGTGGGAATATGACAGAGTTAGCTGTAATCTCCACAGCTAGGGCGAGTAAAAGTTTGTACTTACATTATCTTAAAGTTCTATGATCACTCTTTTAATCATTCATCTGCGCCAGTCCAGTAACCAACCATGGAGTGTTGTTTGATTCTGTTGTCACATTGGTAACAAATATTTAAACAAGCAATCTTTTATGTTTCAGATAAAATTACACTGCTTGCCTTATACCCTTTTGCTAAGACGGGACGCTGACAAACTCATCCACTCCTCCTTTCCAGAGCAGACCGCTGCAACACTGTCTGAAACCATCAGGACTCTGCAGGTCCTTAAGAGTGAGTCTGCACAAGTGATTACATCTTTCAGACAGTTTGAACCTATGACCTCCCCATACTGGCTCACATCCATGGGCTGCCTGTCTGTCTGTTTTTGGAGGGTCTTTAAAGTCATCCTGCCTGTTTCGGAGACACTTGGTATGTGGTTTCAACCAGAGCGATGCCAACAATCTCCATATTCTCCTAAACAACCCACACACACTGCAGCTCAACGCTCATAAACTGGTAGCCTTACATGCCAACACCTTTGAACCATGGGGTTACTGGACTCTTTAATAGCTTATGTAACCATGGCAGTGTTACAGAAAGCGGGTTTAGTGAAAAGTCTGAGTTAGTTAACGCAGAGTAAGTAGTAAACCTCCTAATAGAACAGCCCTATGGCTTCATTCTCCTAGCAAAACAAAGCCACAGGGCTCTTCTATTAAGAGGCTTACTACTTACTTTGCATTAACTAACCCAGGTCTGTCCTGCCTCATCCATCATTTAAAAACCACATTGAAACCCGCCACCCATTATACACTACATTTATTTACTCTGTTTATATATTTTATTTTATATTTTTTATTTTTGCTCTGGATTCCATTAAAGTCAGTTGCAGTATTCTGAATAATAGAAAAGACAGAGGCTGGCAAGTGCGTTTTGGTTCCAGGTGTGTGACTTGTCTCGATGAACCTGGCAGGACTTAGGACCTTGGAGAAGTCTTCGACAGTTGGGTCCTGTGACGCCCTCCTTGAATGCTCAGCACCCTGGACAGCTCCCTAACAGAAAGGTTTTGGATGCACATCTGAGAATGATTAGCAGTCAACACACTTGGGGCCACACCCATTGATCCACCAGAGCTTTGAGAGCCTTCAACATGAGTCTTCTAGTGCATGTGTGTCAAACCGTTGTTTTTTTTATTATTATTATCCCTTCAGAAGAATTATCTTTGCAAACCCAATCCTCAGTTCATCTGTGGAGGATCTGAGTGCATTGGCTGTCAGTCCAGGGACAAGGACTTGTTAACGTCAGTTTTCTGACTTCTATCCTTTGATAAACAGCCTTCCTCCCTCTGTAACGTCTATGTCTAAGCTTTCTGAATCCTGAAGTTAAAAAACTGCCAACTCTCTTCCTTTAAAACATACACAGACACACACACACACACACACATATGCAGTTAAGCCCAAAATTATTCATACCCATGCCCAATTTGGATTTATAGTGAATTTTCATTTGACCAATAGGTTTCATCTGGATAGAAATGACAAGCAAGTGACAAAAGACGGTAAGACATTGTGTCAGAGATACCAACGTCTCAAGGCAGACGCTTCAGCGGACACTGCACAAGGCTGGCCTCCACGGGTGCCAACCAAGGAGGACTCCACTTCTCCAAGACAAGCACACAAGGGCTCGCCTAGCCTTTGAAAAAGCTCACTTGGACAAAGAAGAAAGCTTTTGGTCATCTGACCACAGAATTGATGACCAAAGCTTTCTTCTTTTCTGTCTTGAAGAAGATGCTGGTACCAGAATCGTTCAGATTCATCAGGATGGCCTCGGTGGTGATTCTTGGATTCTTCTTGACCTCTCACACTGCCATTCTTGCCAGCGCAGGGGTCACTTTTGGCTTCCTACCCCACCCTTTGAGAAAATTCACAGTGTGGAACTCTGTAGTACTTTTAGATTAAGCTTTGCACTGTGGCCTCTGGCACTTGAAAACATTTGGATATGGCTTTATAGCCTTTCCCTGTCTTATGAGCAGCCACAATGTGCAACCAGAGGTCCCCGCTAAGCTCTTTGGTTTTAGCCATGACTTGCAAGTGACTAGTAACTGACTAGAGAACTACTGCATGCGCTCTCAATTTAAAGTTGATTAGAATGCTCTAGAACATGGTAGAAATTACCAGGAGCATTTGGAATGTTATAGGAGCTTGCATTTTCTCAGAAATTTGCGACAATTTCAAGGGGTATGAATAAATTTGGATGTGGCATTGTTAGTAAAAATGTAACCAAAAAACCATAGAAATAGTTAAAATTTATCATTAACATCTGACACAATGTCTTACCATCTTTTGTCACTTGTTTATGTCATTTCCAGCTGGATGAAACCTATTGGTCAAATAAAAATTCACTATAAATCCAAATTTTGCATGGGTATGAATAATTTTGGGCTCAACTGTATATATTGTGTGTGTGTGTGTATGTTTGTGAGATCCATTTCTGTTGCTGCAGAAGGGACCTTGTCCACTAAGCTCTCACTGCGCTCCTCAGCAATTTTACCCAGAATCCACATCTAATGCTCTTACTGTATGTTAGACAGACATCTTTATGTCAGTGTTAAGAGAGTGGGTTGGGAATCCTTTACTCAGAGTAAAAGTACAAAACGAACAGACTTCAACGCCTATATTTGATTTAAAGACAGATGTAAAGATCATGCTTAATACATACAGAAAGACGGGGGATGTGGGGTTGAGGATGAGCGAGAGACGGAAAAAGACGGAATTCTCGCGGAGGCATTTTTGCCAAAGCCTTTGATCTGTTTAACGCCAGGAACATCCAAAGCCTTTCCGTACTGCTGGGAATATAAAGAAACCCAACGTTCCACATTTACTGACATGTGGAAATCATTCCTCAATCCTCAAAGAATGCCTGGTGTATTAGTGTGCATATGTTAAAGAAAGCATTCTGCTCTGTAGGCAACGTGCTGCAGTGAGGATCTTACGCACCCGCCACGTCAGAAATCCATATACGTCTTCCCAATGTTTGGAAAGGGCCTTTTCATGTCCCGTAATCCGCCAATACTGCAACACTGCAACTGGTTAATACTTATGAGGGAATGATCAGACATGGCTTTATTAGGGGAAAAAAAAATATTTCGAAGAAAAAGGTATGAATTTGGAGGCCTATAGATATTCTTTTTCATGTTTTTTGATGAGGGGTTGCTTTTAATCTTACTTTTATCTTGGGTTCAAAGGCTTTAATTATCATATATATTTAAAATATACTGTGTGTGTGTATATATATATATATATATATATATATATATATTTTTTTTTTTTTTTTTTTTTTCAATAAGCTGATTTCCAAAATCAGCTTACTACTTTCTGAGCAAATATGTGCATAGATTTCCATAACAACAGGGCGATTCAAATACATACAGTAAAAGTTGAAAAATAAATAAAAACAACTGGAAAATACCAGATACCAAATACCATAAATGAATTTCTCTCAGTTTCATTTTTTTTACCCCAGTCATT
The DNA here is from genome assembly GCF_902362185.1 of Chanos chanos. Lineage (NCBI taxonomy): Eukaryota > Metazoa > Chordata > Actinopteri > Gonorynchiformes > Chanidae > Chanos > Chanos chanos. The sequence goes on from NC_044510.1 coordinate 3,191,144, forward strand.
GTCCCATCTCCCTAACCTGAGAGTGTTTTGATGGGGTATCACTCTTGAACAAAACAAAACAAAACAAAACAACCCCCCCCCCAACCCCCCCAAAAAAACTGATAAACAACAATTTACAGTCCGTAAACCTTAAAAAGGTTAGATAATACAATCAGTAAACCTCCGCCGTGTCCAATAAGTATTGTTCTATGACAGCTAATTGTTTTAAAGGACCTCATAAGGAGGTGAGACAGCAGTCTCTGTGCAGTCTCTGCGTGACAGAGCGAGCCGGTCCTTTTCAAACTACACGGAGACATAGAATATTATTTCAAGCCTCGTCAAGCCCCTTCATTAAGAAACTGTAATTCTGTGTCACCACCAGGACTTCGCCTTGATCAGTCAGTCCCTCAAAACTAAGGAGCTGGGTTGGGAGACACCTGCTGGGGGAACAGCTGGGAGGCCCACAGTGATTCTGAAAAGAGCTCTGAAACAGAATGCTGTGATGAAAGACAACATGCATGTTTAATATGAATATTTTTTTTTTTTTTGGAGACGTGCCAAAATATTTTGTTGAACGAGAGTAAAATGAACACAGAATAAAGAAAAAAAGAAAACGGAATTTTAATTGGCGTGAACTTGGCAGATCGTCGGGTTTTGGGAGAACGTCTCATAGAGAGGGTTTTTTTTTTTGTTTTTTTTTTTCTTCTTTGTCAAAGCCGAGGGCATGATTTACATTGTCGAGATTAGGGAGCTGAGACTCACCCTGGATAACCCTGTAAAATCAGTTTCAGCCTGAGAAAACACATCACACGGACCATTACCTGCAGGAGAACTAACGCTGGATCAAGCTCCTAATACAAAACTCTAGGCTGCATTGTTGTTGATGAGGTAGTTATACATATCTAACCTTTGTTATTTTTTTCATAATGAAAAGCCAACTGAAAATTTCATGAGATTTGAATAATTATATGATAAATAATTAATCTGAATAAAGAAAAAACAGGTGTCTTGAGAAACTACAGTCTTATCCACGGGTATATGGCTCCGGGATGCTCATATAAAACATCGAAATTTTACCCTTGAATCTCCACCTATAGGTAGTACTAAGAACTGCTAAAACCCACATAAATCATACTGACTACAGTATTCTAGCATACTGTATGCCACCGTAAGAATACAATTTACCGTACAGTAATACTGTACACCAACATACATAAATGTACTTTACATTAATGACATATAATGGGACATCTGAAAAAGAAAAAGATTAGTCACAAATAAAATTAAAATGCAAGTGGGAATTTCAAATGTTCCTTTTCGAAAATACTCTGGATTTTTTTCTGGATTTTTTTCCCCTAATATTTTCGAACCACGGTTGGTCGAAACTGCGGATTCCAAACCCACGGATTAGGTGGGCCGACTATATTTTGTAACAGTCCTTGCACTGTTGTGTGTGGAGGTCCACTCCAAGTGAATTTGCTCAGAGTTGGTCGGCTAGAGGCACTGCTGTGCTGAACAGAGGTGAAGTCTAGAGACACTGCTGTGCTGAAGGACTGTGCTGATGGACTGAGGGCACTGGAGCCTGTCCCTGTGTTCACTGGGCGAAAGTTTGGGAAACACCCCGGACAGGTCGCCAGTCCATCGCAGACCAGTCTGAATTCTCTCCCTCTATTTGAGCAGTTCATTTCCAATTTAATCTGATCCACAAAAACAGCGACAACCGTATAAACAACACTGTCTTCGGGGGGGGGGGGGGGGGGGGGGGGGGGGTAGCGTGCATCATGGTAAACTTTTAGCTCGTCATCCCAGCAGATTTCCGTATTCACAAAGGACCAAGACAACATAATGTCCAATCACAAAACCCATATGCAAAACACGACTGACTGAATAATGAGTAACCACTGTACGAGAGTAAATTAATGGATAGACATCTCCTCCAATGGTCCCGGCTAATGAGTTTAGCTGAAGGACAAAGAATCGTCAAACGTGATGTGACAGCGTTCTTGTCAGGGAAGCCGATTAAAATGCATAGTGCCTCTTTCTCTCACTTTAGCAGACGCTGACAGGATAAAGGGGTTTTCTGAGGACTCTGCCTGGTGTTTTTGAGTTGCCAGACCCCTCTCTCTTCCCTGTCACAGGGTTATTCAGATCCCCAAGGCCCATATTAACAATGTACCTGAGATTTAAAAAAATACTTCAAATTCTCATCAAGGATTGAGAATACTTCATTAAAAAAAAAAAAATACTACAGGTCAAATAATTACCAACGAATTTCACTCCAGAGTTTATTCGCTATTCGTTTAGAGAGCTCTTTGCTCCTTTGGACATCCAAAGAAACGGTGATGGTGGTGGTGCAGTTTATTGGAGTGATCTCTAGAGTGAGCTTGTTTGGATCTCATTAGTTGAAGTGAACTTTTGATGAAGTCAGCACAGAAGAAACGCGATCTCCCATCAAACCACCATCAGCCGTCTGCTCTGTCTCACGCGCCTCATATGAACGGAATGAAAGTTGCAGTCCTAAACGAGCATTCGTCCACGTGTAGAACAGGCTGAACTAAAGACTACAATAACACATCCAATTAGAGCTTGACATGATTTTAAAATTTGAAAAAAAAAAATGCATTTCCAGCTGCAGTGATGTCTCAGGCAGGACTTCGCATAATGTGATCAGCTAATGAGAACATTTTTTTTAGTCATTCAGCTATTTAATGATGGAATGACTAAAACATATATTGGGTGCATTACGGCCACAGACAATAACAGCCATATTTAACCATTAGCATGTTCTGTTCCAAAAACACATTTCAGACCCTCGTGGAGATAATTCTTTTCCTTGTTCAGACGTCAGTATGACATGTTGTTTTCTGTTATCATTTAAAACATGCAGAGGTCTCTAGTATTTCCTCACTGCCCGAGCACTTAAACTTTCATATCTGTATGTAAAACTTCACTATAGTCAGGGTTTTTAAAGAAAATTTCATTCATTACCAAATCCACACTGAACAGAAGTTCCCCTCAATACGGTTTTTATTATATTTTTTTTACCCACTCCACAAACTCAGCCTCTTTGTTATGATCTGGAATGTTCCAAGATGTCGGTGTATCTTGGGCTTTAAGGACTTGATCTGAATCTGCCATGATTGTCAGCGAGCAGGACTGCTGATCTGTTTTACTCAGACGCGGCCCGGACCCCCGAAAAACACTCCTCAGGCTACGTGACAGAGACATGACTGCTCTAGGGCTGCTCTGTAGTCTTAACACGTTGGCCCCAGAGTACAACCATGAATTCATGCTATGGATTTAAAACATGTTTAAGGCTTAAAGCACTCCTTTATATCTCTGTCACATCTCAGTCAATTAAGTATTTTGGAGTATTTTGAATGATGGATGGGTCCCCTGTCCCCATGTCTCAAACAACCTGTTTGCCTTGTGTTCTTTTCTACCAAAGCTACTTAAATTCTAACACACCGAGTGTATCGAAATAATACAAAACAGCTATTTATCCTGTTCATTAAGAGAGCTGGGTTATACATAAAAGCCCCCCCCCCCCCCCACACCCTGGAACAAGGAGAAGAGAACTGGGACAAAGCCCAGTCATTCAAATACTTCAGATATGTATGTGAACCACTGGCCTGCCTCCCTCCATAAGAAGATATATGGACAGTATTAAGTGTGAAGATGATTGCGGCCCTAAAGGCAGATGGCTTTGAAAAGGACCTCACATTTAAAACACTTAGGCCTATAGAAAAAAGACCTTGTGACCCTATATTTCACAATGCAAAACCGCGGACAGCTTGTTTCAGCGCCATTGATTCTTATTATCACACGTCACGCACCTTGAGGACAAGTTAAATGTACATTACGGCTCCTGCCACTTTTATCGCCTGACCAATGACAGTTTTCACCTCGTGAAGGTTGTCTGTCTGATTAGGCAAAAAAGGTCATTAACTTTTTTCCCCCCTACACCACTGTGGCGTATCTAATCTTCTCTTCGTGAACTTGTTTTAACGAACTTCAGATTTCAGAGCCATTGGAATTTCTAATCTCCAATTATGCGGCGAGTGTCCTAGAACTAAAGGCGCCTTGATGAATGATTTGTCTCTTGACATCTCGCAGGCCATGTAATCAATTGCCTATCTGAGGTGCGAGTTCATTAAACGTTACACAGTGCGCTGTTATATAGGTCGCCACTGG
>NC_044510.1:3200316-3247816 GCF_902362185.1 Chanos chanos
TCTTTCTTTCTTTCTTTCTTTCTTTCTTTTTTTCTTTCTGTCTGTCTGTCTAACTCAGTAAAATGTGTCTGGAGTCAGATGGACTGATCTTTTGAGTCAAGCTGAGGCATATACTTTTTTATTTTTTTTTCAGTCTGTTTTACACTGAGGGCAGATGTGGGTGTACTAGCTCCCAGTACTTTTGCACTTGGCTGTCTGCATAAATCACTCAGTCAGGCACACATGCCAGCACGCTCTCCCTCCCCCCCTTCTCTCTCTCTCTCTCTCTCTCTCTCTGTCTCTCTCTGTTGAATTGTCAACATACGCATTGGTATCCTTATTAAGCTCCCATCGCGTCCATGAGTCACCGTCCATTGTTTCTGTCCTTCTCCAGTCATACCATATCAAAACCGTAAATGAACTACAATTGGGTTGATACAGTTAAAGACAAAATGTTGGTTATTCATCTGAAGTAATCACGCTTTGTCGACAAGACCATTCATGCGTAAAACCAATTTATTTTATGTACGATTTGATCCAGTAGATGGCCCCGTTGAGCCATCTCATATGCTTATATGCGCAACTTTATTAAAATAATTTGTTTAATGGAGAACTATTTATAGTTCTTGAGATTTCACAGCATCGGCAACTGGATTTAAAATACTCTATGAAAAATACATATGTGTATCCTAGACGAATGGTTTATCCGTTAAATATTACACCGTCCGAAGTAATGAATGGAGGACCGCACATTTCAGATATGGTGACGAGGGTTGAATAAAACACTGAATGAAGTGAGTAAATGCAGATGTTACGATTTTCATCACTTTTGGAGTCCGGGATACTGAATCGGCAGAGCGCGCATGAAACTGATTGGATACGATGACTGGTTTCTCTCAGCCACAGGTCTGGCACTTCAGACACGACCACGATGTTTGAGAATATGACCGAAGATTTGCGTCCTGCTCGTTTAAACCGGCATGAGAGCGACGGAAAACTTTAAAGTAGGAATTCAGGGCTTGAGAGCGCGTGACCAAATGGATTGATAAGGCTAATTTTCTCTTCGGAAAACTGGTGACTGGAAAGACGCAATTAAACCGTCGCTTCTTCTATCATTCCCTGTTTCACTTCGGATCTTTATATACATCTGCAGACTCTGTCGCACCGAGGGAGAGTTAAATTATGTTTTGGAGAGCCACTTGCATTTCTGTGGAATACACAGGAACAACTACGTTTCGTTTCTCACGTGTGGTTCAGCAAGAAAAGACACCTAGACGCATTCCTGTTGGCACATGGAAAAGACGACAAGCAAGAACAGAACCGTAAAAACGATCTTACGGCAAATTTTTAAATTGGGATACTCAGAGTTTCTTATTTAACAAAGTTGGCTAAACGACATCTGAAGGTTTTTTGAATGCAAGACAAATACGACGAAGACTTAGGACGTACAACGTGCACCTATCATTTGACAGTAAGAACTGAAATTCTGTGGTTAATTTTGGAAAGTAGCTCCGTCCGTTTCCACTTGAAATTGACTCAGTGAATATATCTGTAATATGTTGATACTTCAAAAGCAACGGGAACGCTTATCAGTATTTCTGCTTTACAATATAGAAAACACAAGCGACAACTAAAGAGGAGACGTTATAATTACTTAAATCACGGATCTGAGCAGCTATGAGCACTTCATTTAAACAGTAAGAGGAGTTGTGACGGACGTGTATCCTGGTCGGAACATCAACTGGAACGGGGACAAAATCAAACGGACACGCCTCATCTGTCATTAACGGGGACGAATCAGATTAACGCAGAGCAAAATGATCAATAGACTGTATCGATAAACTCATATATAAGGCTAATGATCGTTCTTGTGGGTGTTTATTGAACATGGTGGAGAGAATACGCTTTATGTTATCAACCTGCGTCTGAAGAGGGTATTGAGAGGAGAAAAAAAAGAAAATATCTAACTAAGATTAAAAAATTACCAAGTATTTAAACCGTAAAATACAGACTTAATAACTGTCTAGATTACCTAGTTATGTTAACTGAGAATGTCTTTGGGATACACATGCAGGACACAGCTGAGTTTCCTTCTTTATTGAAGAGCATATGTTAAATTAAGATGTACATTTTTTGGCAAGATGGTTGCTATGACGATTCTGATGGCAAGGAATCCTTGGCTGTATGGAGTGTCACTACTTTCCGTGTAGTTGCTCTTTCTTCAAACAGACGGAATTATGGGGTGATTCCTGCCGGAGCTTGGTAAGAAAACCATGGATGTGAACTTCTCCACAGTCCTCGACAGCAGCGTAGCACAGCGTGACTCATCCAAGCGTGTGCTGACTGGCTGCTTCCTCTCTCTCCTCATCCTCACCACCTTACTGGGAAACACACTGGTCTGCGCAGCCGTCACAAAGTTCCGCCACCTTCGCTCCAAAGTCACCAACTTCTTTGTGATCTCGCTTGCGATCTCAGACCTGTTGGTGGCCATTTTGGTGATGCCATGGAAGGCGGCGACAGAAATCGTAGGGTTTTGGCCGTTCGGCGCGTTCTGCAACGTATGGGTCGCTTTCGACATCATGTGCTCCACTGCCTCCATCTTGAACCTGTGCGTCATTAGCGTAGACCGCTACTGGGCTATCTCCAGTCCTTTTCGATACGAGCGCAAGATGACGCCCAAGGTGGCGTTTGTCATGATCAGCGTGGCATGGACACTGTCAGTACTCATCTCCTTCATTCCCGTGCAGCTTAACTGGCACAAGTCGCAAAGCACCAGCTACACCGAGTTCAACACCACCCGCGGGGAACCTCCGCCCGATAACTGCGACTCCAGCCTTAACCGGACCTATGCCATCTCCTCCTCTCTCATCAGCTTCTACATCCCAGTGGCCATCATGATCGTGACCTACACCCGCATTTACCGGATCGCCCAGAAGCAGATCCGTCGGATCGCCGCCCTGGAGCGGGCGGCCGAGAGCGCCAAAAACCGACACAGCAGCATGGGGAACAACTCCACGATAGAGTCCGAGAGTTCCTTCAAGATGTCCTTCAAACGTGAGACCAAAGTCCTTAAGACCCTGTCGGTCATCATGGGCGTGTTCGTGTGCTGCTGGCTTCCTTTCTTCATCCTGAACTGCATGGTTCCCTTCTGCGAGCCCGAGGGGAGCGCCGACTTCCCTTGCGTCAGCTCCACCACCTTCGACGTCTTCGTCTGGTTCGGCTGGGCCAACTCTTCGCTCAACCCCATCATCTATGCCTTCAACGCCGATTTCCGCCGCGCCTTCGCCATACTGCTGGGCTGCCACCGACTCTGTCCCGGCAGTAACGCCATCGAGATCGTCTGCATCAACAACAACAACGGAGCGTCCCAACTGCAGCCTTCTGCTTCCCACTATCACCCCAAGGGCCACCTTCCCAAAGAGGCCAACAACTGCAATTACGTGATTCCTCACAGCATCCTGTGTCAGGACGAGGATTTGCAGAAGAAGGAGGAGGAGCTTGGGAATAAGACCTTTGAGAAGCTTTCGCCATCTATGTCAGGCAACCTGGACAGCGACGCAGAGGTGTCCCTTGAAAAGATCAACCCCATCACACAAAACGGTCAACACAAATCCATACCGTGCTGAACAGAGAGTGTTCAGAGCGCTGGTTCTAAGAAACAGAGACGTTCTGAGAGATGTCAGTGGTTTGACTGATAATGTTATGATGTGGTGTGAGATCAGCAAAAGAGACCGAGTTATGAAGTTAAACTGGGATCCTTCACTGAAGACCTTAACAATGACTTCTTGACTTAAAGAAAAAAACAAAAAAACAGAAATCAAAAGAATGTTCAAATAGAAGGCACTTTATCCTGGATAACTATCTGCAAAATACCTACTGCATTTCTTAATGAAGTTAAAAGGTTGGTTAATAATTTTTTTCCGTGACTTGATGGAGCAAAATAACGAGCGCATTTGCATACGCGTTTAAAAAACACGTATGTATTTGCGTGCGAGTACCGTAGGGGCCGCAAAATATTTGGATGCTGTTGAAATACGGATTAAGAGTTAAGACTTTCACCAAAATATCTCCAAGGTGAGTGTTTTACATGAATGTGTATGTCACTCACTTTTTTTTTTTGTGGAGATTTAGTTGCATCCGTGAGTTGTCAACAGCAGACGTGTACATAATGTTTCAAAAAGCTTCAGGTGCTGCAAGATGTGCTAATAATACTTAAACAAATAGACGCAAGAGTGCTGAAGACGTCCTGTTGTATGTGTGTGTGTGCATTTAATAGCTTTCTGTCATTCCACCATTTTGTGCGTGGAGTGCTGTGAGTGAAGAAGTCAAAGTGACAAACTAGAGAGAAGAAAAAGATCTGTGCTATGTCAAACAAAAATCTGCCACAACATTTTTTTTTTACTTCTTCCTCTGTTTTTTTTTTTTTTTTTTTAAACACTCATTCTCACATTGAAATAGTGGAAAGAAAACATTCCTCTGAGTGTTTGTGCCTGATCACCCTCCTCTGCCGAACATAGCCTGTCAAAGTGCCAGTGAATAGTATATGCTATGGTATATCCAAAGTTGTTAAATGTACCCGGAAGTGTTATGCAAACTCTTCGTTTTGACTGAAGCATCACAAACATTACCGCTCTAGTTCATGTTTAAGTTAGGGCAAATTAAAGCTTAATGTTAATTCAGTTTGGAACATTTGCTTGATTTAATCAAGGCGACAAGTTTGCATGACGTTTTCAAATATAGTTAATGACTTGGATTTTACAGTGTAACACCAGTGTGTGCAGACTTGTGAAACTTACCATACAAGAACAAAAAAGTGAGTGGCAGTCCTACATGGGAGGGGCCTTCACCTTCACTCTTATGGGGACTCAGAAGTCAGATTCAAGATCAATTATTTGCTGGGGAGCCGTTGTGAAACTGAATCCTGATCCCCATAGGGGGCAAGGTAGTCGTCCCCTTTAGACAGAAAGGTATCGTTGGATGCTCTGCTTGGACGAGTTCCATCCAACGAGATCCCATAGCTGCCCTGAAGAGAAAGAGAGAGAACAGGACAGAAAGAACGTTAGACAGAGGTGTTTGAGATGCTGATTCGCTTAGTAAGAGGTGGTTAGTGGTGCATAATTGACAAAGGTCATCGTCATACTTTATGCAATGCAATTGACTGGACATCCAGAACACAACTGACTGGTGTTAAACCTTTTATATATATATATATATTTTTTTTTTTTTTTTTTTTTTTTTTTTCCTTGAAAACTCCTCTAACTTGATATTGAAGATTAGTCATGCTTGGGTGACATAGGCAGTACCAGACTATAGCAGATACAAAACGTTTAACCAGCCATACCTCATTCATTCTATTCATTTGTAACACTTGCATTCTTTTATTTATTTCATTATTTAAGTGATTTCTTCTCTGCTATGATGGCCTACACTTTATAACAGACCTATTGGCTTCCCTGATGAGGGGAACACATCATTCAGTGGAAGTCTTACACTGAGTAAACTATTCAGACGCAGACAGGAGCCCTCATAACATGATGCATTTCTGCATCTGTCTGTCCAACTTAGCGAAATTTCCGCCCTGAACAAATTATGTTGTCATTGTCTCGACCATCTTTACTCAGACGGAGTTTTCTGAACACAGACGGGATACATGAAAGTCAACGGGCACGGGCGTTTTTTTTTTTCGTGTGTCATTTAACGGACAGCGTTGAGTGATTATGCAACTCAAAGGCTCAGGTTTAAGCCGGGCATCTGAGGCAGAGCCGTTGAGATGTTAGGGGAAAAGAAACGTCTGGACAAAAGTCAAACGTGACACAGTGACACTTGTCATACTGTACAAGCTTTTCAACAAAAACCATGCAGGATTAAAGTCTTTAAAAAAAAAAAGAAAAAAGAAATCAATGCAGATGATTAAAGGTCAGCCGAGAATTCCAAGAGTATTGTCGTTGTCGTTGGCAACGTTACAGTACAGTTTTGGGTTTTTTTTTAACAGTGCTGTCTCCTTCCTCTGCTTGACTTTTATTGAATTACCATGTAGTTCTTTGTCGCCGTCTCAGTAACTCAGCTTTTAATAAGATTTTAAATCCGTTCGCATCTTGCCTTTCCACGCGCAGTGCCAAAATGTTACAGTCGTCTGAGATCAAAACTCATCGCTGTTTACTGCAATTTCAATTTCACATCTCTCTCTCTCTCTCTCCCCAACCCCACCCCCTTACTGAGAGAGAGCTTATAAACTTGTGGAGTGAATTCTGTGGTGCTGCATTAGAACCATTACTGCATTTCTGCTTTGTTTAGGATCAACAAGAGCCTGAAGAGAAATAGGGAGTGAGAGAATGATAGAGATAGAGAGACAGAAAGAAAAAAAGAGAGAGAGAGAGAGAGAGAGAGAGGGAAATAAAATAAACATATTCTTCTAAAACTGGTCTTTGTCTGCTTCAGGGAAATTTCTGGAAAAAAAAACACCCTTGTTTGTCTTTTGACTGTTCAGCCTTTGTCATCCTTTGTCAGTTCAGTGCTGCTATGGAGATCCGGAGTTGTGCTGGGTTTATTTCTGAGAACTCCATATCCCACTCCTTGATCTCTTCATGTCAATAAACCAACGTTTATCTCAACTGCTAACATCAGAGTGCAGAAATCCTTTATTTTGAGCAAATGACTTAGCTAAACTAAGCCCAAAAATAGGCTTTAGTTGATCCATTCTCGCCCTGTAGCCTTATGTTCGCATTAAAGACCCATTCACTTTGGTAGTAACACCAAAAATCTCACAGAATAGGTTATATTTGACCCAGTTAGTTGAGAATGAGTTCCATTCTCTCAAATGCGAGGATTACCATATGAAATTAGATTCAGTGACATTTGAAAGAGTCCCAGGTGCGGCAGTTAATCAGGCCTAAATCTTGGTATTCTCACTTGGGTTTAAAGAGTACTTTTAAATTCAGTAATGAGGTGTGACTACATTAACGAGCTTTCACCGGTGGTGTTTTCTTCATTTACCTAATGCTGTCGCTTTTTCTTTCTCTTCTTTTTTTTTTTTTGGTTCAAATTTCATCTCCTTTAGCGACATTCATTTATTTCAAACTTAAAACAGACATTTTCGTAATTCTCTCTCTTCTCAAGGTTAAGTAAAGGTGTCTGTCTAATGATGGGTGACTTTGGCACTGAGGACAGAGTATCCTACTTCTTCATGCCAGACACGTATACATTTGAAGGTCATTATATATTTGAAGGTCATTACATATTTGAAGGCCATCGTTTCAGATGCATTCATTTCCATTTCCACCCCTACCTCAAACTATCAACAAAAACAAATACAGTATTATGTAATTTAAAAAAAAAATCTATTGTACAATGCTCAACTGTATATGTGAACCCAAGTGCTTTTTTTTCTCTTTCTCTCTTGAAAAATCCTTAAACATGAGTAGAAAACTGTATGTGACGTTTCTTTGCTCCCCAGTGTGGGTCAGTAATGCAGTCAAGGCACTATTAAAACGCATATGTTCACGCAGCAGTGGTTCAGTAAAAAAAACAAAAAAAAACAACAAATGTCCAAGAAATAACCCTTCAAATTTACTATGGTATCTAGTTTACAGTTTGTATTTTAAAAAAAATGTACCCTTTCTATTTGCAAAATAAAAGTATATGTTGATTTTTTTTAAAGGAGTCCTTGCGTCGTTTTACTGTTTCTTTGCTCTGTATGAGAAGCTCTCTCTCTATAACTGCCTCTGTGAATGTGCATTGTCAGTCCCAACTGTATATTAAACACCAGCTCCTAGTTCATGATCAATAGGAATTGATTTTGTCGACAATGACGTCCTTTTTTTTTTTTTTTTCTCAGCAGCGAGGGCCCATAGGGTTATTTACATAACTCGTATGGAGTATCAGAGGGCCTGAAACTAAGACTGTACACAATCTGAGGGTATTTGTTTTTATAAAGCATTTGTATTTTAAGAGCCATGTAATTGGTTAACAGTTGACTCAGCAGTAGAGAGTATTACTGAAGTAAACACTGAGTATTTGTGTGTAAAGTTCGTCAGCTAGTCCTTCACCCTCTGGTTGAGGGGATGCTGGTTCGATTCAGTTGCCTTTGATTGGAATAACAGGAAGTTGAACGGAAGGACACGAAATTCCATTTGGTGGCCAGCGAGCGCAGATCCCATACTTCAAAGACAGTTTTGTGCACTTTGAAGGTTTTTGTGCACTTTGAAATTGCGGAAAATGCAGTTCGATTACAATTCAATGCAATTTAAAAGCAATTTCTGAAATGCAAACTCAATAATGTGCGTATTACGATATGTTTTCTATAATGTTAAGTGAAAGGCAGTGTAAACCTGTATAAAGTAGCCCTTAACCATTTGAAAGGGAAATAGTTTTACTTTATTTTATGACTTACTTGATTATTTGATTTTATTATTTCATGTTATATGCATATGCAGGAAACCCCTGTTTCACTTGTGGAGTTTAATCAAATTGAATTCCATTTCCTGTAATTCTAATCGAATTCCAGTTCTAAATCCTCAGGACCTGGGGCAATCCCGACTGCGATTCAGTTTCCAATAACTGAATTAGAATAAACCGTGAAGTCTCAGCTCTGTTCACTGTTGCCCCTCTCTCCTAGATCAGACACAACGTTTAATCCTGTTTGCAAACTTTTTTTTTTTTTAACAGACATTCAGCAGTGAAGAGGAACAAAGATGAATGAATGCAGTTAAGACTGTACCATGTGTAGACGTCTCTGGACTGAATGCAAATAGAGACAATACTGGTATGCCAGGGGTATAAGGATGATTTATCTATACCATTCACAGAGCCGTACCAAATGATTTTTGCCACCGTAGAAAAACAGAAGAGATGGAAAGGTGCCCGAAATGACGTAAGAAAACTGTTCTGTGGTGAACAGCTAACAATCACAGAAGAACAGTTCAGTTCCATGAAGTTCAGTGTCTAAAAAGACAGCTTTTTTTTTTCTTTTCTTTTTTTTAAGGAAGATTCATCATGATGTGTTTTTTTGAGGAAAAAATAAAAAGGGATCAGTTTAGTCCCCGCTGGTCTTACTGTTTACTGTAAATACAATTGTGAGAAAATGAGTGTAGGATTAAAATATTATTCAATGAAAATCTGGCACTGATGTCATGCTATATTAACTTAATGTCTGCGGCCTGCTGTGAAACCATGCAGAAAATTGCCTTTTTTGTATTTTTGATATTCTTGTGTATAGTTTTATGTCATATTTAGAAAACATTTTTTTTTAAGCTATATGTAGTTTATGAGTCAATTGGATCCTTTTGGAGGTGAGATCGATTTTAATGGATATGGCGTCATCGTGGGAACAACGATAGCTCTTTTGATCTGAGGATATGGAATCTATTTTAAGAGATGCTACGAGGCAGTGCTTAACAGAAGGGGAGGGGGGAAAAAAAACAACTTGTAATGGTTTCTCTGAAGAAGTATTTCTCTGCTAAGACACGGAAACCTCGAACGGGGTTTGGAGAATCTGCACTCGTCGAATGATTCTAATTTCATTCGTGGAGCTGCTGTAGGTGCCAAAACATCTCTTTAACACACTTTTTGCTGATTGCATGTAAGACGGAGAAAGAGAGATGATTATCAGACGACATTTTCAAACGTGCCAGGTCAAGGAGTAACGGTGTTACTGCTGTCTTCCAACAGCTCCGATCTGCTACCTCGACCCCCAGATGAGACTAATCTCTTCCTTCGAAAGAATTCAGGCCCATATTCCCGCTACTAATTAAAAATCTGTTTGCAAACATCTTTTGCAAACTCATGCTGACATTGTTTACACGAGTAAAAGTAACAGTATAACTAGCGGGGGATGCATTTCAGATAGTGTGGACAGCAGCTGGCTCGTTTAAGGGATGGGAAGAAGCGAAATACCTTTGACATGTTAAAAGCCTTAGTAAAGTAGACTGTTAGTGGGCCAGTTAGCGGAGTTCCAGGATGAAGAGAAGGAAGGAATCTGTGTATGATTGATTAGAGTTAACTTCACTGTGGCATGTATGTGACAGGCTACGCCAACCCACCAGCTAGAGCCCATGTCCCCAGGGTCACGTAAATGATGCAGGTAGTTGACCCCGCTCTTTAGTTTTCATCACATAGACATGTGCATACACACACACACACACACACACACAGAGCTGTGCACATGCAAGCATGCACACACACACAGACACACACACATACATACACAAAATCATGCACATGCAAGCACTCACATACACATACACACACACACAATCATGCACATGCAAACATGCACACACACACACACACACACAACACTGAGGAAATCATACAGTCAAGGTTAATGACTGGCCGCGGGTTACTCTCGTTTGGGTGCAGTGGAGGGGGTGGACTGCTGAACCACAGTAATGTGCTTATGTAACACACACTCTGGGGTCCTTGTTTTACCACCCAGTCACAATGTCTGCTCTGCCACTCACACACATCTCCGTCCAAAAATACTGCACACACAAAGACACCAGATTTACCCCGCATGCTAGACTCTCTTTATTTATTTATTTTTAATTCTTTTTCTGATGGAGTGCATGCTCAAGTGATAAGCAGATTATGTTTTCTGCAGAAATGGCTCCTCCACTACTTTCAGTGGGGTGTCTAAAAACTGAAAAACAAAATGATAGATAGATAGATAGATAGATAGATAGATAGATAGATAGATAGATAGATAGATAGATAGATAGATAGATAGATAGATAGATAGGCCTTCATTCAAAATATATTTATCACATGCATCATAGGATGCAGCCTTGCAACACAGCATTCAGTTCTGACTGAGATGCAGTACTGAATTCTGTCGTGAGTGTGATGCAGTACTGAATTCTGTTGTGAGTGTGATGCAGTACTGAATTTTGTAGTGAGTGTGGTACATTACTGCATTCTGTCATGAGTGTGATGCAGTACTGCATTCTGTCGTGAGTGTGATGCAGTACTGAATTCTGTCGTGAGTGTGATGCAGTACTGCATTCTGTCGTGAGTGTGATGCAGTACTGAATTTTGTAGTGAGTGTGACACATTACTGCATTCTGTTGTGAGTGTGATGCAGTACTGCATTCTGTCATGAGTGTGATGCAGTACTGAATTTTGTTGTGAGTGTGATACATTACTGCATTCTGTTGTGAGTGTAATGCAGTACTGCATTCTGTCGTGAGTGTGATGCAGTACTGAACTCTGTTGTGAGTGTGATGCAGTACTGAATTCTGTCGTGAGTGTGATGCAGTACTGCATTCTGTCGTGAGTGTGATGCAGTACTGCATTCTGTAGTGAGTGTGATGCAGTACTGAATTTTGTAGTGAGTGTGATGCATTACTGAATTTTGTAGTGAGTGTGATACATTACTGCATTCTGTTGTGAGTGTGATGCAGTACTGCATTCTGTCATGAGTGTGATGCATTACTGAATTCTGTCGTGAGTGTGATGCAGTACTGAATTCTGTCGTGAGTGTGATGCAGTACTGCATTCTGTCGTGAGTGTGATGCAGTACTGAATTCTGTTGTGAGTGTGATGCAGTACTGAATTCTGTTGTGAGTGTGATGCAGTACTGCATTCTGTCGTGAGTGTGATGCAGTACTGAATTCTGTTGTGAGTGTGATGCAGTACTGCATTCTGTCGTGAGTGTGATGCAGTACTGCATTCTGTCGTGAGTGTGATGCAGTACTGAATTCTGTTGTGAGTGTGATGCAGTACTGAATTCTGTTGTGAGAGTGATGCAGTACTGAATTCTGTCGTGAGTGTGATGGGGTACAACAGTGATGCTGTGGAAGATGTTTTATAGTTCCATGCATAATACCAAATCATCACACACACTGTCACACAGTGCACTGAAGACAGGATCGTGTTTAAAAAAGACAGAAAGGAAAAAAAAGGAAGAGAGAAAGCAGCTTGGCACACTGGAAAAAATGCGATCAAAACACCATGTGGGAAGAGTCATGTGGCACATACAGGTCATGAAAGCCACTGCACAGCCACTGCACAGATCCACGCTGGCTTCTGAAAGCATGCTTTTATTTCACTGTGCAACCAAGCATTGTGAAAATGTGCTAATAAACACATGCGCGCGCGTACGCACACACAGTCCCCATTATTCCACAGAGTTACCTAGAGATGAATCATACTATAGAAACTTGGTCATGATAGCACACAGTACAGTCTAAGGGTGTTTTGCTTTAGGATAACGGTTATGACATATGACTCAGTAAGCATACATTAATTTAAATGAATAACATGAATATATACTAGGATTTCATTGTTTTCATTGTGCTTCCCTCTCTCTCTCTCTCTCTCTCTCTCTCTCTTTCTCTCTCTCTCTCGCTCTATGTCTCTCTCTCATAGCACGGCACTGCATTCCCAGTGCCTTTCTCTGCTTTGTTTCATTCATTGTCATGCATATTTTCGTGTTTACCGAAAACCCACCGAGACCAGTTTATTCTCTCCAGCTGTTTTTTCCCCCGTGGGAGTGACAAAGCCACTCACAGAGGATTCTCCGCTCGTCTCCATTTACACATCCGTTAACTACGAATGACACATTCCTATAAATGTAAATATCACAGGGTGTCATTTAAACACAACATATAGCACTGATTTGAATGGGACAATTACAGTGAGAGAATTCCTGTTGACAGTTACGCTAAGGGAGTGTGATAAGAAGTGAACCAGAGACACAGGTTGTGTTCCTGTCTGCTGTAGTCTTATGGAGCTCAGAGTTATACCACAGAGCAGAAGAGAACAGTACATTTAAGTGAAACTAGCAGAATGAATCAATCAGTGGAGGTCAGTTGTTTTGCTCTGGTTGTGTCAGGCAACGAGGCAGTTTTATTAATATGTTTTAAAAGATTTCTTAACTTTTTTTTTTTTTTTATTTAAGTTTTTGTGCATTGTGTTCAGAGTCAAACATTGCCATGACAACACTTGCTATTGTTCTTAAAATATCCCAGACAAGCAGTTGGATTTCATAATGATGCGCAGTCATTTTGCTAAGTAAGTCAGCGACACTGTACAAGTGTTTTAATGATGTGAGTTTTGTATGCCTGGGACTGTGTGCACACATGTCAGTGTCTCTCTGGGTCATTTGGTATGAGTCAGAGGGAGGACCTGAAAAGGTTGCCTGAGAAGGATTGGCCAAACACACACACACACTCTCTCTCTCTCTCTCTCTCTCTCTCTCTCTCTCTTTTTCACTCTCATAGCACACACACGCATATACACTCTCTTTCTTTATCATACATGTGTGTACATGGACATGCACACGTACACACACACAAACCTCTCTCTATGTCTTTCTCTGTCCCACACATATGTACACTGCCCCTCTCCCCTCCCCCCCTCTTTCCAAACTTTCTTTTTTGTCTCTCCCACACATATGTATACTGCCCCTCTCCCCTCCCCCCCTCTTTCCAAACTTTCTTTTTTGTCTCTCCCACACATACATGGACAACTCAGACCAGAGAACAGCGGGGTCGAAACGCAGTCTGTCGTAATTGCTTTGGGGAGAGACCGTGGCATCATTTTCCAGTGGGTAAATTTTCCCAGAACACCACGTCCCCCTTTTTTTTTCTCTCTCTCTCTCTCTTTCCCTCTTCCCCTCCTCTAGTTTATCAGCTTAATGAGAAAGACAAAAACCCTGTGAAGTGAACAAGTCTGCTCCTTTATTTCTGCTCACCACGGGCACCAACTGTTAGATTAATAAACACAAAGAACTGACATGACCATGAGGGGGGGGGGGAAAGTCTTCTCAAATCACTGACCTTTTTGTTATGTTTTAATTATGGAACAAAGATACATTTCTTCTCTAATAAAATGGAGTAGATCCCCTCATATATGTTCCTTGAAGCTCTCTGCTCATTGCTGTTGTTGTTTCTCTCTCTCTCTCTCTCTCTCTCTCTTCATTCTACGAATTTTTTTTTCTTTTTGTTTTTAGTTCACTCAGTTAATGGTTGAAGATCTGTGGGATTTATTATATAAGAGCAGCATTGAACTGTTTAATATGCTTTCCTACCAATTTAAAAATGGTTCTTTAATGAGATCATATATTTAGATGCTACTTGGCTTTTGCCTGGCTTATTGCTGTTAGCCAACTTCCATACTTTACATTTCAGGGAAAATTAAACACACACGCCATCTTAGCAAAATTAGTTTAATTCAATCTTAATTGATTAATTAAATTAGATTAATTAAATCTTAGAAAAGTTGGACTCATCTGAAACACTGTTCTTTTACAATGCTAAAGAAAAACTAACCCATTTTTGAAAAGTAATTTTGGAGTAAACCATTACGTAGGCATACTACAGGCAGCACAGTACAGACCTGATTCTGCATGATGTATTGACCCTGTTGTTTCAAATACCGTGATTATACTTGGTACACACAATATAAATAGCTCAAGGAACAAGTCATTGTAAATTGCTTTTCTTAAACGTGTTTTAAAGCGAATATGTCACTGTGAAATTGCTGCGAATTTTTACAGAATTCGATTCTTTGCACGTAATCAAGAATATGTGTTTATAAACACACGGATGTGGACGGCGGCATAGACCGAATGACCTCGATTCCTCTCTTTCATCACGCTCTCTAACATACGCCTCTCATTTGGTCCGCCACCGTTTGCACTGAAGTGTTTAAGACGAAATGGTTTGATTTATGACCGTGGCGCTGGGAATATGTTATGTGCTATTTTAATGTAACCACATAGCCAGCTCCCGGTTGGAACTTCCATTTTCTCCTGGTCACCACCACTTGCTCCCTAACCCAGTATAAAACCAGTATAAAACCATTTGGGAATGCAGCTGCTTCGGACTCGGTGCTGTGCCTCACTCCCTGACAAAGTAAACAGAAGTCATACATTTTCACAGGAATTTAAAAATTATGAATTTTTTTTCCCTTTCTTGTTGATTGAATTGCCTTAATCCCCATTGTAGAGTGCGTATCGTACCTTTGTCATTATAATTTAATGGAATATTCATGAGCCGCTTTCTTACATCACACTGAATATTTGCATACTGATGGAAATGTAGACACTTTTAAACAGTGTACTTACTGTTGGTTGGATTATAAACCTGCTCAAATCCGCATTTTACTCGAGATCGCTTAACCCCCAGTGACCAATATGTGCTTATTTCCTAATGAAATTAGTTTCAGTTGCTTTATGTGGTCTGTGATCCCTAAATCTGAGTTCATATTGCTTGTTTTTTTATTCACATTTAAAATATGTGTAAAACACCTAATTAAGGACCTTTGACTTGTGAACACAGAGAAACAGTTGCTGAATGGAACAGGAAACTTTGAACAGGGAGCTTTGTGAAAAGACACAAATGCAACCAGATCTATTTTCATAAGCTGTTTCTGTGTGAGGAAAAAATGCCCAGATGCCCAGTTTACCGTACGCATTCACTCAAACAATGCCTAAATGTAAATGCACTAGAGCAATTGCGAGTGAAGACCTTGGCTGATACACAATCTCCACTTAACTTTGAAAAGAAAGTGCTGGAAGACCAGACAAACAGTCATCGCCTGTTCATAACAAACATCAGTCTTTTAACAAAATTTGAATACCAGCGCTTTGAACAAAACATATTCCCTTTCAGTCTCACGCCCCGTTTCGCATTAAAGAGATATACCGAGCTCTGAAAGAGAAAGGGCTGCGACGCTAAAACGCTCATTAGATCCTGAAGTCTCTTCTTTGGCTGCAGACGGAAAGTGGTGCTATCGTGTAGCGTAACGTGGGCGGTTGTGTGATTAGCAAATTTTAACTCAGTGCTGACACACTGGATCCCGCCAGCGCCCAGGTGAGCGTGCTCCATATGCCGTGGATTTTCACATCTTGCCACGTGGATATAATGAATATTCTGCAAACAGAGAGTTGTTCTCGGGAGAAATCGCCTCATTCTCTATGAAGAGCTGGTTTTAACAGGCAAAGTGGTCTTTTTTTTTTTCTTTGTTTTTTTTTTTTGTTTTTTTTTTTTGTGTGAAAGCTTCTTTGACAGCAGGATCAAGCATGCTGTGCAAGTTGGTCCGAGCATATGTTCGTAATGTGAAATTTTATAAATTATTCAGCTTTGATGTTTGTTGTCCTACTGGTAACGGAATTATCATAGCTCATTTGAATTTATAAATGCAATTTCATACAATGTATTGTTTGCTGAAATAGAAAATCATCATCAACCTTGACTTGAGGTAACGCCTTAACTCTACGCAGGAGTAGGAGTCGGTTGCGGGATGTTTCGTCTTTGTGGCACGTGTGAAATGTGAGAATTTAAGTTGGGAAAAGAGACTGTAGCAGAGCTCCTGAACAGGCTCTGAAGGCCTCTCGTAATCTCTCTTTTACTGTCACGCCAGCAGTAAAACAGTCAGTGCACCGACACGTGCTGTTGAGCTAGGTGATGTCAAGTGAGAGCAAAACCGATAACCCGAAAAACATTCCGCTCTCCGACAGAACGGTGCGTCGTAAAAAACGAAAGGGTCGCCGAACATACACGTACAACGCGCGGTGTGACGGCAGAACACGGAATTTGCCATCCGACTGGACAAGGCCGTACGTCTCGCAAAGAATTTCCTCTGACGCTGACAAACTGTGTGCAGAACAACAGACTCGTCCTCCCCACTGAACCACAAGGTTGTAACCCACTAGGTCATGTGTACTCCTGTTTTATTTTATTGGGAGTGTGGAGGGTGTTGTGTGTGTGTGCGTGTGTGTGTTGGGGTTGGAAATATCTCAGATGTATGGGAGGCTCTGCCAGAACGTTTGAATTCCATTGTGTTACAATAAAGGCAATAAATCGTGACTGTGTGTATTCCTTCAGTCTTACACACGCACACACACACACACACACCCCTTAATTATATATATGTACCCAGCTACCCTTGCATCTTGACTCCCCCATGTAAGTGCAACACTGGGGAAACATATTTAGCAAAGTCAAAAGCAAGAACAACACTGGACTTGTACAAACAATGGAAGAAATCAAGCAACTATTTTAGCCTTTTCTAAACAGACATCACGCTATTCAGAAAATGACTGTAATTTTTCTCCTGTGTTCACACAGTGCCTGATAAAGCTCATATTCATACATTTTGAAAGCACAGAGTGGTTGGAGTTGTGGTACCCCACAGATCGGTCCAAAATTCTCCTCCAGGTTCTAAATAGAGAAAAATGCATTTCTTATGAGGTGTGGGTGAGGGATGCCATGGAGTGAAAAGATTTTCAGCACATCCTTACAAACTCGTTTTTTCTCTCTCACGTGTTTGCTCGCCTCCTTTTTCCTGAAACAGATCGGTTTTAAACGAAAGAATACACGTGTTTTCTTTGCCCTCACTGTCTTCCCTTTCTACGGTCTTTGCATTCAACAGAAGATGAGTTTATTCACATAAAGGATGACATAAGACACTTTCTTTTCATTTTTTTCCCCCACTGTGATTAATCAATAGGCAACTCGTCATTTTCCAAAACTCAACAACCTTTTAATTTTTTAAATGCCAAAGTGTTTGGCCTCTTGACACAGCAGCCAACATTGTTAAGCACGAGGACAATTTTCTCATTCACAGGAATTCATTTTTCATTCTCAAATTTATTCGTTCAGTGCACTCCTGGAGTACAGAGAGGAAGGAACATAAAAAAAACCAAAACAAAAAGTCTTATGTTTTTGACACGGCATGATGAGGAACAGTGGGGAGCAGATCTGGTTTAAACTGGTTTAAACTGGCTGCCGCGTAAGGATTTTAGTTTTGTGGCCAGATTCCACAAAATACGCGGTGTGGCCATTCAATAATGAGACTGGGCTTACGGAGGTCGAACCACAACACGGATGCGTGAACCACGCGGAGAACATTGACCCCTGAATAAACATAAACAACCCCTGAAAGTTTCAATCCGCTCATGTTTTCAGTGCACTGTTACGTATCGTGTTTCTTTCCTGACGTGTCGTAAGAATGATCGGTTCAAAAGTCGAGCGACACATCAATTTGAAATTTTTGTCGAAATTGAACAAAACGGCTACCGAACCTTTTCGTATGATGCTGACTGAAGTTTATGGGGAAGAATGAATGTCACGTGCACGCGTATTCGAGCGGCACGAGAGATTTTGTGAAGGTCGAGAGGATGTCGAAGATCATGAACGTCACAGACGCGCATGCATGTCAAGAACCGGCGCTCAAAAAATTAACAAGTCGTTCGAAATCGATCAAAGACAGCATCAGAATGAAATGGTCTCAGTCGAAAAAGAGCCTGTTATTAAACAGTCATTGTTACTGTTATTAAGCTGTTATTAAACGGTCATTATTACTGTTATTAAGCTGTTATTAAACAATCGTTACAACTGAATTACAGCATTACAGTCTCATTGTTTACTCGCCTCACCTTCGTAAACTGTTTTGAATTCTGTCAAGTGACTCACCCTCATAACACTATGACCTGCAGAACCTCTAACAGGTCAGATTTTTTTTTTATTTGTGCTGAGTGAGTCAGGCACGTTTAACGTAGAGCAAGGGTTTTCAGCCAGGGTTTCACCAACCTGATACTGTGGTGGTGGTGGTTGGGGGGGGAGGGGTGGGGGGTTGGGTTCTTGTAAGACTGTGATGAAAACATCAAGGTCACATCAAATTCACTTAGCTAGAATTGTGAGGAGCAACCTAAGGAAAATAATTTAGTTTTAAGGGGTTTGACGGAGAAAAAAAAGGTTGGGAAGACCAGATGCAGAAACAACAAAAGAGACCATAATTCGTTGTGTGACCTTGACATGTTGGATAAAAAACTTTGAACGTTCTAAGCCGGTAGGGACAAATATGAAGGACATTTTAAGAGACTTTCAGGACAACTCTGAAATTGTGGAGCAAAACAAATTATGGAGAGAGAGAGGCTGTTTTTTTTCTTTCTGTACTGGAAAAAGACTGACTGAGACCTTGAGTGTGCTCTACTGAGAACGCATGTACCACAGTAACATGTTGCCAAGACAGACAAAAGCGAAAGCATTTGCTGAGAACGTTTTCATCAATCATGAGCAGAAGTCAAACAAAGCGGTCCTGGCTCTCAGTGTAGACCTTATTCCCACGACTCCTTGCCTGGCAGCATGCAGGATTCCATGAGCTTTTTTTTTTATCTTGTCTTCTTTATTTATTTTTTTTAATGACTTGTGCTTCGACTAGAAATGTACTTTTATGGTTGTATCTTTACTGTATCTCCAGTTTAATAGTTTTATCGTGGTTTACTTGCAGGCCAAACGTGAACTGACAAAGAGGAGTTGTTTGAATCGCCATTGCAGGAAATGCATATTCACTTGCTGGCCCGGATAGAACTTGCTAGAATGAATTTCCGGACTGTTGCTCCAGAGGTTAGAGTTAGTCCCTAAAATGACCCTGAAGACAGAGAAACAAACAAACAAAGAAACTCTTTGACGCCCCTGTCACACAGCTTCCCAAATTGCCGTCCTGGTTATTAACCACTGATTTCATCAAACAAAGAAACAAAACTGTTGCTTTGTAGTAGCCCTGGATATCACCAGTATCATGGCGTACCACTGAGAACACTGACAGTTCACTGGACTGGCCAGTTAGCCTTTGAATCATGTTGTTAAATCCAACTCACACATTAACATAAAGGCACTGCGGCTATAATTGCTTAGAGAGCTTTGAATCCTCTTACGTTACACTAACGAGACCCATTAACATAATAAAAAATGAGAGACCGTTTATTTATTTCTATACACATCGCCTCGACGTACGTAAACGATCCGGAACAATCCGGCTCTCCGACCGACACCTCCAACTCGCGCTGACCTGAGATGCGTGACTCTCTCCAGAGCGACCGTTTAAGCCTCCTTACCGTGGGCATTTAGCCTTTTTTTATTCAACAGGCTGAAGAAAAGGAAAGAGGGAAGGGGAGAATGTGAAATATTTGACTGAGATACACAGCACTGCTGTCCGAAGGAAGGAAAAAGAAAAAAGAAAAAAAAGGAAAAAGAAAATTAACGGTTCCTGCTGACTCAGAATCAGTGGTTCAGGAGAAATGGAGCCTCAAGTCAAACTGAGTTCATTTGACATAATTAAGATTCCTAGCATAGCTGATCATTTGGCGACTTCTGCCTGTTTTATTTTGCTTAAATTATCATAAGCGATTATGAGTCTCATTTTAAAAAAATTTTTTTTTTTTTTTTTTGGTCCGTTTTGTCTCCATCAAGCTGTGCGCATATCAACGGCAATAAAAAATATAAATAAATAAAAAAAATAAAAAGGAACAAACTGATCTGGGTTGTGTAGGAGAAACAGAATTGCTAGAAACAAATGAATTTTCGTTTCTTATGTTTCTCTGGAGAGCCTTTTGTTGTTGTTGTTGTTGTTGTTGTTGTATCATCATGACTGATGTGTTTCTCAGGGAGTCTAAATTCAGTTAGGGGTCAAACCGAAATGAATCTTTGACGTCAAGATCACGCATCATTCGCACTCAATCAGGACGCGTTCAGACCAGGACGCGTTCAGACCAGGACGCGTTCAGACCAGGACTCCAGGCTGTGGAACGAAGGCTTAATGCACCTGACCACATAACAAGCTCAAGAATTTGCATTGAGGTTTTACGTAAGAGGGTTGTCAGCCGAAAGTGCAGGCCTTTACATCAACCCCGCCACTATGGTTCATGCTACAGAAAAACAAAACCCAAAAAACTGTTTTTGTTTGAGAAGTGTTCTCGTGAATAATTTAAAAATTCAAGCGTTTCATTACAAAGACTTTCACACATGGGGAAAAAAAAAATCATTTACAGGCAGTGTAGATCTGTATGCTGTCCATTTGCTATCTCCATGCTTTCACATGTGCCTGCTATGCTACATTTGCTATGTGACTGCACAAATGGACATTTTGACAATCTAGGCCATTATAACATCATTGCCCACTCCATTATGACATCATCCTTATCCTTTCCCTCTTCTCATCCTAAGGCTTAATGTACACCGTTGGGATTGAAGTCATAGCTTGAAAATACGGGAAAACTACAACAAAACAGTCATCTGTATGTAGTGCAAACACTGTCATTAAAATCTACAGACTGTTCAGCTGTAAATTCTCTGCATCTGTTGCTGCTTTTGTCAGATTTTGATAGGAGGACCGGGGGAACAGAACAAGAGTAAAATCTATAAGCATGATTACATATAAAACCTTCACCATGTCATTACGTTAAGTTTCTCTCTCGCGCTCTCTCTCTCTCTCTATCTCTCTCTTACACACACACACACACACACACACACATCTTGCACACACACATCCGCTCTCTCTTGCACATGCTCTCTCTTAAGCCCCTGGCTCAAGCCGCATTTCCATCATAGCTGGGATAAGCTGGAGCTCTGCCTATCAGCTCATTGGTCTGCTGGACTGATGTAAGGGCACTCAGGGTGAGGAGACGCAGTCTTCAGACGCTTAGACGAAAGGAGAGAGAGACGGTCAAAGGCCCCAGCTCATCGGTGCATATTTGGCTGGTTGCAGAATGCGTTTCAGTGTGTGTGTGTGTGTGTGTGTGTTTGGGTTGCTTAAAAAAGGGAAAAGGGAGTTATGCAGGGACTACCCTTGCCTCTTGACCTCCTAGCAAAATAAAGATTGCAAATGCGCGGTAAATCGATGGTATTCAGCAGAAAAGAGGAGCTCTCCTCTGGCTCTCCTCCCTGCTCCTCCGAGCTCCCTGGAGGAGGCTGTAGAGTGCGTTTCCTCTCAGCAGTGTTGACAGGAGCCCAAGGAGCAGCATTGTACATTAAGTATTTAGTGTTTTAATTCACAGAGTGGGGAAACTGCTATGGTCTACCAATGTTTTGCTGTACCGCCTGCTAATGCGCGGTTTGATAGCAGGTATTAAGGAGAGAAATGAAAGGAAATACCACCAGTTTGGCTCGTGAGCGTGACCAGTCAAAACAACACGAACTTGGCCGTCCTTTCTGACTCGTTAAGACTAGAACAGTGATATTAAGTGAGGGTGTACAAGACACAAGAGTTTAGAGAGATGCCTCTGGGCTTTCAGCTATGAGAGAGAGAGAGAGAGAGAGAGCTAAGGCAGAACATACACTATTTAAATGCAAGTGTAAAATCAGTCTTCTGTGTTGAGAGAATTTCACGCGCATACATTTGGTTGTTTTACATTACATGCGAGCTCAGTGTCTCTTTAAAAACTGTACAAGTGTCTGGTATCAGAGCTTTTTTGTCCACACTGTCTACATTTCAGCAAATTCAGTCATTTCTGTGTATTAACCAGTACTGTTTAAAGGGTGAAAGAGACTGATACACGCTTATGTTCTCTTGGTGAGGCTTGGATAAGTGGTTTTTAAAATCTGTTTCTTGCTGGTTACCATGGTAAATAACTGTAGAAAGACATATCATGCTACAAAAAGGCTTTGCTTCCAAACTGGATTCAGTTTTATACTTTAAGTGTAAAAATGGATCCAGTTTAACACTTGGAGAGTAAAAATGGATCCAGTTTAACACTTGGAGAGTAAAAATGGATCCAGTTTAACACTTCAAGACTAAAAATGGGTCCAGTTTATCATTTTAAGAGTAAGAGTGGAACCAGTTTAATTTTACTTTGTATGTGCAAGATTCAGCTAGAGACCAGAGGCGAAATCAGCCGCTGTTCCTGACAAGTGCCGTTAACCTCAGTGTCAGCGATGACCTACCTTTCACTCTGTGGGCTGAGAAGCATTTCCGAACGAGTGCAACCCCTCTACATTCACACACACCACATCCCTGTTGCTAAACAACCAACGATGTGTAGCTAAGGAGACGTATCACTTTATCGACTTCCTTTAACCAGAGCGGCTCATCATGTATCAGCGGTTGAAATCGGAAACTGCCTTAACCCTGCCGTAATTGGCAGACTGCACCACCTAGCAAACATCATCAGAAACCCCTCTGCAGTTCTTTCACAGTAAAGAGCACTTGCGCACAACCCGGCCCTTTGTGTATGTGTCTCTATCATTATGGACAGATTACTATGGGGAACTTTGCACGGTCTGGCATTGACGCCATTGGAGACTCACCAGCAGTAAATGATATTAACTAAAACGATTTGCTTTCTGGCAGAACATGTGTTCACAAACCGGCCAGTTCTCTGTCTCTATTCATTTACGTGTAGAACTTGGCAACGACTGTTGGTCTCCCGTGAAGGAACCGTGTGAGTGCGGTGTGCTGTTCTATCGGACGGCCCTTTGACTGAAATAGAAGTTGATGGAACAGATGGGCATGGGAGAGAGACCTACAGGGATTTGTAAGTGAATGACAAGGTGAGGAAAGTGTTTGGAGGAACAAGTTGGTGTACATATCCTTCAGGGCCGCTGCTGAGACATGTTATCTGTCATCGTGTCATGATACCCCTGCTGTCCTTTCATGTCCAGCGTTCATCAACAGCATCACCAAGAGCAAACTAAGGTCACCCACTGGGTAGAAAACAAACAAACAAACAAACGAAAAAAACCCCACACAACCCCCCCCCCCCCCCCCCCCCCCCCCCTCCTGGTTATACTACGATATACCCATTTGAAGCTGTCATGGGTAAAATCGTCCTGTTCGAGTACCATCACAGACAGGGTCATTCGGCTGGTCAACCGCTCTGCCAGTTGGCAGGTCGTTTAAAAGCGTGGGGGTTCGCCGTTTGATATAAATTACAGGTTGTGTCTTAACTGAGGCAAGATGCCTGGCATTCGTTTTGCACATAAACGCGTTAATTGCAGAGGGCAAAAAAAGAGAATCTTTTGTTCTACAGCTTTTGGGCTTTCTGAAAAATAAAGAAATGTTAGCGAAAGCTGCAAGTGGAACATATTTGACCTCATACGACACTGCAAGATTACCCTGTGATTACCTCATATTCACACAGTCAGGAGATTTAGACCACAGAGGAGACGGTGGAGAATCAGGAGCATATTTTACTGGATCGTTTTGTATCCGTAACACCCCTAAAATGGTTTTTGACCTTGTCAAGGTGAAAAAACGATAGTTCTCTGACTGAAATTGGTCTGTTTGAGTGCTATGCTAACTAGCTAGTGTCTGAAGCATTCTGACAGTCCTGTCACCATTGTAATGAAGGATCTTTAGCTAAAAATAAACGCGATTAATATTGACGTCATGCTAAATCTAATCTGCTAATTTGCATCAGACAGAATTTCCTCTTTTCAGAGGTATCCATTACTAGCAGGAAAGTTAAGCTTTGAGATCAGAACACATGATAAACCAAATGACCAAGTTCTCTCTAAAAACTCTCTCTGCTTTCAGTCTGATGTTAGACGTGTCTCACTGCAGTAGCTGTAACAGTGAAAAAACATATGTTGTGGTAATAATGTGACCTCTGAATACTGTAAGCTTAACTATGGTGTTCCTCATACCTAAAGAAGTTAGAGAGGCAAACTCTCTCAATACCTTTAAAACAGAACTGTAGACTTATCTATTTTCTCGAACTTATGCGTGATATAATTTTGATTTGACTTTGTTATAGACATGTAAAGCCCTTTGAGACTATAAATATTTATATTGGGCTCTAAATAAATATTATTATTATTATTAGTAGTAGTAGTAGTAGAGATAGTCATCAGTTTATTTACGCTACTTAGTCAAAGGCAATGACTGTCTTTCCCCTGATTTTGTGTCACCACTGTGACGACTTGGACTCCTCCCCCCTCCAATTCCACCATTCAGAGATCAGCGTCGCGGGTCAACCAATCACCGGCCTATCTGCTCATTATCTCTCTCACCTGTTGTCACCTGCGACTCCCTGACCTCTCCTTGTATTTATACCCCTTACCTCCAGTCTTTCTTTGCAAAGTCCTCACCTTCGTTGTGATTTCTGAGCATGCCCATTGTATATTAGTTACTGCCACGCTGTGTTCCGTGTTTATGTTTTACTTTATGACTGTTGTGGAATCCACCCTTCTGGAAGACATTAAACTTTTCTTTAATTACGTCTGCACACGCGTCCTGCCTTTTGAGGATTCACCTATACAGCTATTTGTCATCTAGCTTCTGTTTAATTATGTTTAACAGCCACATGAAAAAGATACTTTATAGAATCACATCTGGGAAAGACCTGAGAAAGTTTTGAAAGTTTTTAGCTTTCACATTAGGACCAGATTTTGATGTCAGATTTGTTTACAGATCTTGGCTCCCAGTATGGTCAAGCAGCTCAGCTGACTGGGAGTTCATGACAGTACCACAGTAAGCAGAATGTCTATAAAACAAACTTTATTTACCCCAAAATATTCAACAAATTGGCCTCATCCATAATCCATAATGTTTACACACACACATAGCTCTGATTGCAAAATATGGCATTGAGCAGTTTCAGGATTATTTCAGTATTCCTTAAAAGTGTCTCGGCTGGCATTTGTTTCTTGGTAAAAACAAAATCTTCTAGTGCAAAAGATCATGTGAAGGGCTATGCGCCCAAGATGTGTTTTGCTAGTCACATGCTTTGTGCAAAATCAATTATGGGGAAGATTGGTTGGTTTTTCTTATTCAAGAAGAAATATAAGAACAGTTTAAAAAGAAGTCAGTGCATGCGATTCAATGCATTTGCACAACAAACAGAAAATGAATCTTAACTATCTTAACTATAAGTATCATATATATATATATATATATATATATATATATACACACACACACACATATATATATATGCTTGCTATATCATATTAGACTAAGGGAATGTGATAAGACAGGAAATGTGAACATGACATAAAAGAGACCTTTCAGGGGTTTTGCTGACATTCTCTCGCCCTATCATAAGAGAGTGAGCCTTTTTTTTTACAGAGGGTTTTAAAATTCTCCGTGTTGCCCTGCACGGCTGCTGACGTGAGAGCTTTGCGAACGCAGGCTCACGGCGGCAGCGACGGCTGTTGCGTTCGATGACTTTCCCGACAACAGGACATCTCAGACGTGTTTTCCACCGAAGACTTTTTTGTCTGGTATAAGGCGTGAGGTTTGGTTTCTAACTTGCATATGAAAGATTTAACATGTCCAGAAATAATGTGACAGGTTTTTTTCCCCCCTCTTACAATGTTATATTTAGATACATAGAATAGATATCAACACATCAATAGCAGCAGTTCTATTAAAAGAAACCCACAGCACAGGTTCAAAATGCAATCCTACTGTGATAGGGTTTCTAACATAATGCAGTTGTTGTTTTTTTTGCTTAACATGGCTCAGAGGAATGATTTGTTCCAGTTCTCATTTGTTCCAAATTACAGCCAACACATTTAAATATGCAGTAAACAAATTTAAAGCAATAATCATTATAAATAGCACTGCCTAGATTTGGGGCATAAAGTTCTGCACAATTTGTCTTTAATGTGTGTAATTCAGTCCGGTAATTCGGACGCCGATAGACTCCAGTACAGCCACTGCTAAAGTGCAGGGGTACAGCTACAGCCAGAAACACACACACACACACACACACACACACAATACTGTTGTGCCCTGCACTGCACAGCAGGGAGATGTACATACTTTAAAAAGGTACACAGTTGTAAGAAAAATACAGGGCGCTGAATTGCATAATGGAGTTTTATTACAGTTTGGTCTTACAGCCAGTGTGGGGAAAAAGCTCATCCCTGGGCAGACACTCATCTTCCAGCAGTGACACATTTGGCTACTCCTTTGGTTACTAATGTTGCCTTGCCAAGAACTGAGCACTTTAGTCAGGCAGCTACACTGACGGTTTTGAATCGCTAATAATCAAGATCATGCCTTCAGTGATGTCCAGATATAGTAGCACAATACCCTCTTTCTCTGTCGATTATCAAATTACAAAACTAACTGTGTAAACGAAACGCGTATTGAGATGCTGTGTTCTTTTTCAGGACGGGACATTTTTAAGATCAAGAGTCACAGTAACTTCATGCTCTGCAGAGTTCAGGGTTTCGTTAGAATGGCACAGTTGGTTGTTGCTGCAAATTCAGGAGGGAAATCACAAAGTCTGTCCCGTAGAAGAGTTCTGCATTCAACGGGCGTGACGCTCCTGTGTTTGATTGACAGCTTTGCCTGGAGTGAACCTCATTCTCTCCATCTGTAACTGTATCTGATTCCCCAAGGAACCCGGGCACCAGGCTCCACGGCGGGCACCAGCATTAACCGGGGTTACGCAGAGTGATTTTCACGACCTTACCTGGTGTTAGACCAGCATGAAGCCCATTCCCCGAGCGCACCCTTGTCGTTGACTTATTTTGTCTTGGCTCCAGATTCTAAGCCATTTATCATTCTCCGGGAATGACAAGCCCCAGAACTTGTCTCTACTGAAACGATACACATGGTGAACCTGCCGTTTTCCCCCAGCAGCAGCGCTGTGAGTTCTGGAGCTCCTCGGATGACCGCACACTCTGACAGGAGTACGTGCGTGAGACGGTATGACCAAGAGGTTTTCTTCAGAGACCTGTTCCCATTTCATTATCATAACTTTGCCAAACTCTGAACTTTACTGGACTCACGTGTGGTAACAACACATATGGTACTTTGATTTTAAACTGATGTGTTTTTCTTGTTTTCATCGTGTTTGTCTTTAAATTGGGAACAGGCTTTGGATGGCACTCTCATGAGGTTGCCAACCGACCTAGAACAAGACGCAGCTTGTCCTAAACATCTCATTAATGAGGTGTCCCAACATTCGTAATGGGAAGCCCTTTAAATCAGTGCAATGTTTCTCACTCAGTCTTGGACTGCCAGGCTTGCTTCTAGTAACTCCTCTGCTTTTTAATGCAAATTCTGGCAGCTAGCTACCACAACAGAGAGTTATATATTTCCCTTGGTTCTCCTGGACTTTTTGCTGCCTTAAAACCTCTTTAAAAAGCAGCCAGCTAATCACTTGGGAAGTAAGTTGAGGTTTTCTTTCTGTTCTTTTTTTTTCTCCTTAGAACCTTTTAGACATTTCTGGCAACACAACATTTGTCTCAAAAACAAACGAAGAAAGGAACAAACAAACAAGAAACTGTCTCCTAAGTCTTAACGCTGTTGAGCTCCACTCACGGGTCAGGAGGTATTTGTATAATCAATTATAAAAAGCTTTTTTATAATAAAGTTCTAATAAGATTACCAATATTAAACATCACGATATTTTATCCATGCCTGCTTATTCTTCCTACCTCATCATTTCAAGCATCCTCATGTGTTATTGTAGTTAAAAGATTGCCCCCCCCATCTATTCTCAGCTCTGGCATGTCTCTACAGACTCTCTACCCCACTCATTATTAATGCTATCCCTTTCCACCAAGTCTTCTTTTTTTGTCATATCACAGCTGATCATGTGAGAGTCACACCACAGGACAGGTTGGCTGCAAATTGAGTAAATGACTCAAACAACCCTCTGTCTACTGCTAAAGCAAGCTGTTGGTCCACTATACGTCACAGTGGTAAATTCACGATTTGAATACCAAAAAAAAAAAAGAGACATGAGGTCTCTGGTCTGGGTGGTTAAACACGTTAAATGCGCAGTATTATCAAATAAACCGGTGAACAGGTTGGAATGAAGGTTTAGAAGATTGAGTTTTAAAAAAAAAATGTAGCAAAGTGCTGCCACTGATCACACTGTTATTTTCAGTGTTTCGGGCTTTTGACGAAAGATTCTTTCCATCCAAATTCGTCAATATTTTTTATGGACGCTCTGAAGGTGAGCGCGCGCTCCCGTCGGTTGCGTCTGTCGGTCCAAACAGCATGGAACAACACAAGAACGACACTTCCCCCGAGTCACCCGAAAAACCGTTTCACACTCAAATCAAGACGCTAAAATCCTCAAGGTGGTTCTTCCACAGGAAGGGCACAGTTACAAGTGACTGGTTGGATGTAACGGAGACAATATGCTACGGCTACGAGCGCCAATTAGTCCATCTCCCGCAGCTCTTTCGTTGGTATGGAAAACCCTCATCAGGTCGTGGCGTGTCTGTCTGGTCCGTCTGTGTAAAAAAAAAAAAAACCATTTAATTGCAGAGCTGCAGTAGCTGTCTGCATGAACTCTGTCTTTACCTCAGAAAAAACAAAACAAAACAAAAAAAAAACATGAATAAAAACGCCTGGTTTCCCCATCCAGCTGGTGTACATTGCTTGAATTTAGCAGGAAAATAAAGTTCTGTGAACGTCTTCTGCGTAAAGCTCTCGTTTAGCCGTGTGTTAATCTAGCATGTAACTGTAGTTACCTCAGAAATGGTGCCAGGACCCAGCAGACAGTCCAGGATTTTAAGGGTTTTTAAGCCTTGGCTCTCTCTCAGTGTATCAACAGAGATTTGAAAAGTAGAATTTATATCATTTGCAGTGGTCTCAGCTGCAGTGTGTGTGGGTGTGTGTGCATCTGTGTGTATTTCTGTGTATTTGCATATGTATTTATAGAAAACGGAGAATAACAAGAAAATAGCAACAAGAAAAGGAATATGTAGGATATTGTTTATGGTCAGGTGGCAGTGCTTTAATTCCAATAATCACTTATACAAAACCAATATAAATCACCAGATGAGGCAGATTACAGATACAGATTGGAATTGGCCTGTAGCCTCAACATGACAAAACTCCAGTACCGAGGCAATTACAATCACTTTATAGCTTCTATTTCTCTGTACAAACAAAAGAGTAAAACCAACCAGTTTACTTAGCACGTGAAACCTGAAGCTCTCTTAGCATCTACTGTGAAATGCAGTTAGTCCAAACGAAGCTGGTGTTCTTACAAAGCTGGTCTATCCCCACAAACACATGTGAGTTGAGAATTTGTCGAGTACTACATGGTGCAGTTTATCCGTGTCTCCGTTTCAAATGTGATGTTAGCATGCGGTTGAGTGTTAGCATCTGCTAGGATAACTGTTTCTGACAATTTCCATCATACTTGTAATGTGCTTAAATGTTTTATCACAAACGTAAGCCTGTTTACCGTAGCGCTCGGGTGGTCGTTTTGATTTGAGCACTTTTGCTGATGTTCATTTTGACAAACTGAGAAACACAATTAACTGTACTGCATAACCAAGTCTCCCACCCCTTGCTACTGCTTACACATTTAAAAGGTGTGACTGTGCTTCATTGGTTACCAGGACTGAAATGATACAATCAATCAATCAATCAATCAATACCCACATACATACAAATATACATACATACACTTTTACATACATACATACATACATATAAACATAAACAAATAAAGTAATGTGTGGAAAACGCAAAGAGACAGGAAATAAAATAGAAAAAGCTGAAATATCTTTGAAAGTGTGCTTCAGTAAAAAATTAAAAGAATTGCCAGCAGTTCAGAAGAGTAACACCCCCCCCCCCCCCCCCCCCCACACCCGCCAAAGTAAAGTTGTACAGACATTTTTAGTTCCCCATGGTGCTTCAGTCTGGACTGGGCGTATCAATGTCTTCCCCTTTTGTGTTTTTAAGATGTCAAAGGGTCGCTTTTGGCTTGGCGTTTGGGTCCTATGCCTGTGAATGGCAAAATGCTAAATTGCTGTCCCGGTTTCTTGAGCAGACTGTTCCAGGACCTGCTCCAGGACCTGTCTGTGTTTAGCTCCATTCATTTCTCCCCTCTGTTCTGGCAAGACCACCAGTCCTCTGTAAAGGAAAGAAAATGGAACCATACAGTTGTAGTGTTTGCCGCGATGACTCAGCTAGAAGATGACAGAGGAGAAAAACTGTTCTTTCGGAGCAATTGCCAAAGTTCAAACTTCAGAAAGACAGTGTTATACGAAACATTACATAGAGAACCAAACCACAAACAACAACACAGCACAGAGGCCACTCACGTCTGGAACAGGTAAACACACAGGGAGAACATGAAGACATACATCTATTTACACACACACACACACACACAGAGTCACAGTGCATGCTGGGAAGAGCCCTGTTCTCTCCATTGCCTCTATGATATTACACTTATACCAACATGTTTCACAATAGAGATGGTTTTGTCCAGTTGATGAGCCAAACTACCAACAATTTTTTCCCCTCTTCACACAAGAAACCTGTGCTTTTGATGCCTTTTGGATGTTTGGATGGAACATCATCTGAACTACTGCTTCAAATGTGACCTCCTCCTCCTCACCATTCTACCACACTCAAATACACCAGATGTAAAGAGTTTAATTTAGTACCTTATTTACACACACATTTATTCAGTACTTTAACTAGACACCCATTAATTCAGTACTTTACCTAGACACACATTAATTTAGTACCTTATTTACACCCATTAATTCAGTACTTTACCTACACATACATTAATTTAGTACCTTATCTAGACACACATTTATTCAGTACCTTATTGAGACATTTACTCAGTACTTTAGCTAGAGGAACATATATTTTCAATACCTTATCTACGCACAGGTCTCCTGTCTCAGTTTTGGGACGTTGTAGGTCTTTGAGGTTTGTTTTTAGACCTCGTGATTACCTCTTTGACCAGTATCTGTGTTGTTTGGCTGTTTGTTTTTGAACACTCTTAGTAACCGAGTGAGCAGTGTTCTCTAAGATGCTGTATGGCGCTTTTGAACTCTTCAAAAGGGGGGGGGGGGGGGCTCCTCTGTCTTCGTATTGCTTTGTATGCGATGTTGAGTGGAGAGACCTAACACAAACAGATGTGTTTAATCTTACAAAGACAGGTGTGTTGAGTCTGAATGTTTAACCACTTTAATTGCACATGGGTGAATTCCAGTCTGCTTACTGTGCAAATTCTGAAGTCACAAGTGCTTGTGAGGCTGCCACTGGAGGCAGAGATTGCATAGGATTGCTAATGCCAAGGAGGAGAAAACATTTCCATTTACAAAGTTCTGATTTTTTTTTTCTCCCCGCTCCAAACTCTTAAACATACTGATACTATAAAACATGTTGTATTGATCTTAAGAAAAAAAAAACTCTATTAAGTTTCTAGTTTGTGACGCAAGAACAAAAAAAAAAAAGAAAGAAAAGCCAAAGTCCAGTATGTACCAAAAAGTGTCACGGTTCAGCCCTTTCCTCTCCTACTGCGACTATAAACCCAAATCATGTAAAAGAAGTTGCTTTTATAAAGTAGCCAAGAGTTTACTCTTAGATTGGACTGGATCCAGTTAAAAGATCTGTTGATTTACGAGAGGGTCATTGAGACCAATGGTTTTGCACAGAAGTACAAGGAAAGTGAAAAGCACTAAAACACAGAACAGAATAAGGGCTAATAGAATGTTATTACTCTACTTGGGAATCGTTAACGGGGGTGAGCCATCGTAAGTCACGGTACACTTACCATATACAGATATATAGCTAGGCTGTCTGCATTTGATTTAACATGAAAATAAAATTGTATGTGCGAGAGTGTGATGAGAAATGTTCTCAGTATGCAAAATGAGCTCTTCAGTGCACAGCATCAGTGAGTCTGATTAGAAAATGTTGTATGCGGTTGGCCTGTAGGCAATCACATGGGTAAATGTTTATATATAGATAGCCGCATTCGTTCCTCTTCAAGCTACTCCTGTAGCAATAGTAGGAATTTCACACACACACACACCACTCTTAGGCTTGCACAACAACTCCCTCACTCATTTCGTCGGCAGTTCTCTCACAGACTATCTCACAAACACACGCACAGTACTTACAGGTGCGCACACACACACACACTCATTCACACACACACACACATACACACACACACACACACACACACACTCATATACACACACACACACACAGACACACACACTTACACATACACATAACCAGCCTGAGAGCACATCTTCATGCATCCAATGATTGTTTAATGTGAAATGCACCAGAGATTTACAAGAAGCCTCCTTTTACAACCAGGGTATAAGCCTGTCACTGATGATCAAGTTGTTTCCACCGGGAAAATCGTTTTCCCACATACTGTTTGGAAACCTGCCCTTCTGTCTCTGTTCAGCTGGAACATTCCCATCTCACAGAGGCTGCTGTCATACTTTTTGGCCTCTTATAATTATTCCATTTATTCCACTCTTCGTCAGGTTTTTTTAATTTTGTCAACACAGAATGGTGCTTGTCAGCGGGGCAATCAGATTTCGAGGCTGTGCCAAGTCGTGGCTTAATTATGTAGTCGACATCAATTAAACTGCTGCGTGATGATGATGCATGATATAGTTAATATGAATTATATAAGGAGCCCTGGAACGACCCACAGAATAAAGACAAACACACTGGTTGCTCCTTGGAGTAAAACAGAATGAAAATCCAGTCCAATCTTAAGCGTGTCAGTTCTGTCACCTGTGGCCTTGTGTTTACCATCCCAACAGGTTTTGGCTCACTGGTTTTGGCTCACTGGTTTGGGATTCTGTTTGGGATCGATGCTCGAGTCTCTGGACGTGCTCCACATCATGATTTACTTTGACTTTTAGTTTCGGAGGATCCTGGGTTTCAGCACCTGTCTGGGAAAGCAGATGGAAAGTGACAGTCTTGACGGTTGCTCATATATCAATATTAATTGACATCCATATAAAAATGAAAAATGAATTATAAATGTCGTTTTCAATTTGTGTGTGTGTGTGTGTGTGTGTGTGTGTGTGTGTCTGTGTCTGTGTCTGTGTCTGCGTCTGCGTGTGTGTGTGATATGGTGCTTCTGCTCTACAGTTGTAACACTTGCATTGTCGGAGGACAGACACAGCCCTTTACACCTTTTGATGGCTGACACTTCTAAAGTTTTCAAAGATTTCCTTTAAAAGTAAGTTATACTCTGGAGAACATCTTCCTTTGTGCTTTTGTCTTTGGGTGCATACCTGTATATAGCTTTGTTCTTGACATAAGACACAATTTACTGACTGTTTTTACATATATTTTTGTCAGCTGCACTTAAAGTCACAGCAAAAAGTTATTTCCACAACTTTAAGGAAGTTAGAGATTGTGATATCGGGTGATTTTCTCTTTTTAATATAATGACTCCTGATGTGCTCAAACGTGTACCTGTTCTCCGTGAAATCAAGTAACTAAAAAAAAAAAAAAACACTGTTCAAAGGTCCCTCTGAACACTGGTCTAAGTCAGTTTACATTTGGCTACAGTGGTGTGAAGTAATGACTGCATTGTCCCTGTCAGTTACATTGCCTGGTTTACTTGTCAGTTAATTATTATTAGCAACACATTCGGGTGACTAATATAACAATCATAATACTTGGTTATTCATATGAGTGGTTAGTCTGAGATGCTAAAAAATGTGTCTGC
Organism: Chanos chanos; assembly: GCF_902362185.1. NCBI lineage: Eukaryota > Metazoa > Chordata > Actinopteri > Gonorynchiformes > Chanidae > Chanos > Chanos chanos. Next base: position 3,234,455 of record NC_044510.1, read on the forward strand.
CTGTTTATAGCTGTACATTCTGCGCCATTCCGTTTCTTTTCAAGTATGTTATTTTAGGGTCCAAACATTCGCCTCCAAATATTCCCTCGGAATGAGAAATAAAACTTCAAAAAAAAAAAAAAAAAACGGATCAGGAAAGCCGCGATAAGTCCCTTTCCTCATTTACAGAGGCTCCTCGAGGAATCTTGGCAAGATATCAAAAGAGTGGACCAGACATTGTGTGCTATTGTTCATCCAAATCGACAGATTTTTTTTTCTTTTCTCCTCATCGTCTCTTAAGGGTACAGACAAGCTTTTGTAAGACGCTGAGTGAAAGCTAATCAACTAAAACTGGGCCACGATGATTACTGCGCGGTGAATGAACATTTTCATATATGCTGTCTGTCCTTCAATCTGTCATTCGTGTGAGTCAGAGGGAAAGCATAACGGGAAATATTTACCATGTGTCAAGTGAAGATAATTTGATGGGCGCTAGGAATACAAAGCGCTACACAATCAACTGAATGGTTGTTTTCTGACGGCACCTCCCAGAATGTATTGTCTGCCTCTATTTGTTCTTTAATTAGAGAGTTTGATTGGAGTGAGGACGCAATTGCTGTTTGTAGAAATTTATATCTTCGAATTTAATTACCGCTTTTGTAGCTTCGCCGAGATAAAGTTTGGGTCGAGTCTATCTTTGAATTGGCTGGCAAATGTTCCCTTTGTTGTCTAATTTATACCCCTTCACAGTTAATAAGAGAAACACAGCCTAGCTCATTTTATCTTACCTCTACACACGCTGTAAAATGCGCTCTGAGAAAAAAAAGGGGGGGGGGGGGTAGGAAGATAGAGTTGCTCTCATGGCCACATGGAGCCATTGCACTGACGGTCTCCTCTTATCGACCCTTCAGGGCATTTTCCTTTTTCAAGACTGGCGTTGAAAGGTTTTTTTTTTTTGTATAACAAACTACTTATCCTGAGTGGTGGTACATTACTGTTCGACAAAGGTTAACTGACGTTACGGCGTTGTAACATAGACACGCATTCATGTGTATAATGGACCTGACTGTTCATTTCCTTTCACGGAGTTTCGAGTACTATAAATAGAAGATGCGAATGCGACAGTGGATGTTTCAAATACATTAGAACCGCAGCCCGCTTTGGAAGTACAGTGGGCCTATGTATTCTCGGCGGTTCTAGCCCCCAAGAATTTGTCCAGACAAAAAAGATCCTTACGATTGTTACTCCGATTACGCAACGATGTGCAGAATGACAGTTGATTATGTCTGTGAGTAATTCTGTTTTGTATTTTAGCTCGTTTCCCACGGAAGCTGTATAGCGACACCCACAGTAGGCTAACCACAGAGTGTCTTGATTGATATATCTCAGATTGGTCTGATGGTCACAGAAATGCCTTTGGATGTTGGTGATACAAAATCAGCAATAACGTAGCTTGTGGGCTCAAGTGACCCATATTAAATTGTATGTACATGGAACTGGCTGTTCCACCGTAACAGTGACCAGAGGAACTGGTTACGGCAGGGCAGAATCCGAGCGAGTTGCTGGAACGTTGATGTGTAAGTAACGTAAATCATGTTAAAATGAAAGATAAAATCATCTACAGCATTGTGTATGGATTACAGTTACAAATAGAACATGATTTCAAAGTATGCATATGGAGGCCCGTTCAGGTTCTGTTACGAAGTTACTATAAAAAGCCTCTTTTATAATCATATCCCCTAAATCGCCCATAATACTCTATATGTAGCAGAGCACATATAGCTTTTATAATGTTTGTATTAACTTAGTGTGATTATAGTAAAATTATAGTAAGCACATTGTACTTTTTTGTTCTCTGTCCGCAGTTACCATTCATTCATGCCATGATACAGGCTAACTGCAAATTGTGGGCAGTTTAAGAGTACAGCCTAATTTAAGTACCAAGTAATTTTAATACTTTCTTTAGCCATGACTCTATAAATAAGTGAGACTGAAGCAGAGAACTCATTAAATGTGAATGCATAAGTGGTTAGTTATTAAGCACATTTGCATATTAACATTTGAGAACACCAATTCTACATTAAGCTAACACAGTCTCTCTCTCTCTCTCTCTCTCTCTCTCTCTCTCTCTCTCTCTCTGCCGCCCTCCAGGATAGAGGGAGAGAGAGGGAGAGTAAAGGTATTTCTCTAAATTTGTCGACAGTGGTTACATATGCGTTTTCATCTCTGCCTCAGACCCCTTTGTTAATAACTCAGCCTGCAGAAGTTGCAGTGTCCTGGTTGCCCCCATGTACACAGAAAAATTCATTTTGGGAAAAGATGCGAAAGTTAAGTACATAAAGCCATAATAAGCTGAAATAATAAACTTAATTTAGTTTGTCTGCAGTCCTTACAGATACCTAATGTGAAGTGGAACCAGATTTACATCAAATGTGAATGGAAAAGGGAGTTCAGGCGCTCCGTCATCCATCAGTATTTTTATGATCACTGTGTGCCGCTGTGGTTTTCTTGTCTGAATGAGTAAATACCTCTGATAGATGCTGTTATGGATCATTTTTCAACTTTTAACTTTAATTCATGGTCAGATTATATCCTGAAAATGTCTTGTTGTCAAATCACTTTTTTTTTTTTACAAAACTGCACTGTAAGAGAATAGCACCTAAGATATGCCAGTTCTTTCTGAATGTTTTTGTAGAAATACAAACTATATGATGTTAATATGTGTTTGGAGGGATGAAATCAGTAACTATTTTGGTCCATACCCACCTACAATATTCTCTTCATTAAACCTGTTTCCTTCAGAATGTGTTTGGTATCACACAGCGTTACATTCGGATGCACTGACACATTCCGATTCAGTATCACAGAAGGAGACGCGGGTCCCATCTGCTGTCAAGCTGAATATCTGAATGGGAAACAGTAGTCTTTCAGCCCCGCGGTAAACGAGTTCGGCAGTCGGAAAGACTGAATTATTGTCTGGGTTACGCAGCATAACGGATTAACAGCCTTGACGAACGATGGAACAATCTTCTGAAGCAGCTCTGCTTGTGCGTTTGAGATTAATCATTCAAAGTCAAGCCAAGACCTCCTGACTTTTTATTAGGTTCTTATGGACTCGGGATGACCGCAGACTGTTTGGTTACAACATTATTACTCTTTCCTCAGTTTCATAATGGCTATCTTTGCGCGTATTTCAGAATGGATGTGTTTTACTGTCATTTCATAATACGGGGATACAGCGGGTGGAAAGTGAACACTCACATCCCGCGGAACCACAAACTTATAGAGAATTTCAGTTCAGCTGAAAAAAATGAGATACTGTGTAAATCTTAAAGGAATGACTGTTTGAGGAAAATATTGGATGGCTTCCTAATATAACCAGTACTGCTGCTGGCCATTCGGATGCCCCCCCCCCCAAAAAAAAACCCCAAAACAAATATTTGGAAGTGCAATCTTCTTTAAACCAAACAAATATATTTCTCATTCTCATTCTCAATATTACAGATAAGAGGACCAGAAATGTATTACACTATAGAACTAACTATTATTTCGAGCAATTATGTATATATCTTGTATTGCCTGTAATGGTCTAATGGTGCCTATTGTAGTTGTGCTTCATCTTAAATTTGAATAATTCATCGTTATGATTATTATGATGATCAGTAGGCTGGTTTGGTGCCCCCTGCAGCAGCTGGTGCCCTATGCACGGTGTGGGATGTGTGTGTACATAGCGGCGGCCGTTGGATATAACATTCAAGGACGCATCCTATGCCCCCCCCCCCCTTACCACCATCACCCCCACTGCCTGAAGTGTCTTCCTATTCAAAAACAAAAGCAGGAGTATCTAAAGTTCAGATAACATCCACTTAGGCTTTGACACACTCTTTCCCAAACCCTCCCATACAGGGTGGATGGCGTCCAATTCATCTTAGCCAAATGGCCTAACCGAGCTCGCACCTGGACTGAATTGCTGTTTACCTGGGGTAAAAGGATTCTCTGCCTTGTGAGAGATAAACACACTGCGCTCAGAGGTATTAAGGACATGGGCTCCTGTTTGTTCTCATCAAAGAGTCAGCCGTGACCTTGCCACCTCTGCACGTACGGACACAGCTCATTTGGAAGAGGTGGGGGGGAGGGGGGGGGGTCGTTTGAGGGAGGGAAGTTGTACTTTTGTTGTCTGGCCCCCCGCTCGTCCCCCTCCCTCTCCCTAATTTGCTCCGTGGACAGCGGGACATCCGAATCGTCCAGAGGGAAATTAAACCACTCGCCAGTCCATTTGTCACACCTCTTCTCGTCTCAGCGTGTCTCAAAGGAGAGAAGATACGCTTTTTTCGTTTTGATTTCTCTCTCTCGACTCTCCACCACCCACCCCCTCCCTCCCCCTCCCCCTCTCCGATTCCCTACTGAGGTTTCGTCGAACCAGCGAGAGGAAGTGCGCGTGGAGTAAGACCGTACTTTTTTAAAAATTCTTGCTGAGGCCCTAAGAGACAGCTGAATTGGGTATCCTGTTCTTCTACATCTGAGGAAATAAACAGATATCTGTGATACAAGAGAACATAATTCACAACAACCTCACATGGAGCTAAAACGAGCTCAGGTCATCTGTGGTAAATTTGCTAACGACAAAGATTATATCTCATAGGGATCATCCGTATGGGTTCGATTTTCTCGCCCTTGTTTGCTGAGTTCCTGAATTTTGGAACATCTTTGGAATAATGGTAACTCATTCCTGTGCTTCCTTAATTTACCCTGTTTTTTTTTTTTGTTTGTTTGTTTAGTTGTTTTTTTTCGATTTTATTTTTTTTAACTCTACTAACCTGAGAAAACTGTGTGAACAAAACCTTAAAAATCTTCTTTCGACATCTCCCAAAGCGGTGAATTGCTTTGTATTGATGTAACGCGACTTGAAAAATTGCTTTTCGCGCCTCGGAGTGAAAAGCCGTTCTTATGACAGCGACGTGACAAACGGCCTGATGGTGTATGAAATGATTTAGCACAGTAACAATGACATACTATGAATCACCAATCACTAGACTGCCTATGATAAACGATGATGCGGCTGTATTTTCCAGGATGCGTCTAACTTTTTATACCCGTAAATCTACAATTATCACTCAGACCCGTATCTGGACCAATGAAAACATAAATAATATGGACACCAGTTGTAACCATGTGCCCTTACTTGCTTATGTTACACAGTGTGTAGATTATTATTTCTGCGTTATGTTTTCAGGTTGATTGATGATCCTAACTCGGAGAGAGGTGACGTAACTTTGTTGGGAATCACTAACCCAAAAGGTCGTTGTGGAAGGCTGTGTCAGGCTGTTGACCTTTACTTACAGCCTGATTCTGCTGACGGAGCAGATGTGTTCTCTCCCTGAGCCAGTAACCTTGATTCATGATCGCATGGATCTGTATCTTTTGGGTTTATTCCTGTTCTCTGTGAGAAAAAGGTGAGCTTTCCTTGGGAAAAAAAAAAGGAAGAAAAGCTCTTTTTCTTCGTCCCACTGGCGACACTGTGAAGTTGCTGTGACATTTAGATTTTCAAACAGCATTTAAACTGGATACTTTTGTGCTGTTGTCTTGGTTGCTGTGTTTCCAGGTTACAGTGAGGATTCATTGTTCAAAGATGTCTTTTTTAAATTTTCAGAACTTCAACCACAATGACTCAAACTTTGTTTTATGTCTGAAGAAGCAAACAAACAAACAAACAAAAAAGGGTACATTAATGTGATAAGGACAAGTGTTAATAATATCATTTAATATCATTATCATTTAGTATCATCATCATGCTACCTCACATTATTGACCTCATCCTGACAACATCATTGATAATATTGGCACTGGCAATCTTTCTAGACTTTTCTTTGACACAATTACAATAATACTGTCTCCCATAGGCACCACTACTCACTGATGTGAGTCTCTGTCATAGATTTATCGGTAAGCATTAGAGTGACTGTCCTTAAAAGCGGGAGAGAGGCAGTGACTGTCGTAACTAGACAGTGCTAACGCTAGTCTTCGTTAGAATTCCATAGGGTGGTGTCTCAGTCAACATATCTGCTTAGTTTAACCCACAGAGACTATAACTAGTTTCATTCCTCAGTTCAAACTCAGTTCATTCCTTGTCACGAACTGAAGTGTGTCCAAGGTCTTTGCACTTGTCCCTGTTTGAACTAGGATTTGTGTTCGAGGGGTGGGAGGTGAGTTTCTGCCTGTCAGGGCTTTAGTGTACTCAGACAAACACATCTGAATTTAAATGGGAAACAAGAGTTAAAATGAGTACTGAGGATGTGAGTTCTGGCTTTCTTTCACCTTAAAACAACAACAACAACAACAAAATCAACAACAACAATGAGGATAGATTACTCGTGGAGTTGTTTTTGTGGTCTGTAGGAGTTTGTAGTAAATCACCAGGTTGTAGGTTGCATATTGTTTTTTACTTTGCTAACAAAATGTAGGGTTTTTTTGTTGTTTTTTTTGAAGGTCCCATAATAAGGCCCCACACTTACAAGTTCTGGATCCAGAGGGGGGAATTCATTACAGAACCGATTCCCTGGGGACAAACAAGAACTCATATTTGAAGAGAGATTTCTTTGGGGACCCGTAGAGGATGCTGATCCGTCTGGATTTTGAGTTACAGCGCCGATAATAATGAAAAGCTTTGATCTGTGACCTATGCTGCACTTTGGCAAGTCGCTCAACAGAGGACAACATCTCGTAATCTGCTGAATGGGTTTCTTTTGATATTCAGTTATTCATCTCTCGCTGTGTAAAAAAACGAAAGCCAGCGCATTGGTAATATGCATGATATCGATTGATTTAAATAAGCAAATCAAAGTAAGCTCGGTAGCATGGTTTCATTGAAGAGGGAACGCAATTATAGATAATTGCTGGTCTGAGGCAGTGAGTGGGTGAACGTATTCAAAGGAAAATGCGACACAATTAGATTCAGTATCATGCGTTATGTATCACCGCAGGCTTCGACTGGTCAATTTAAACGCAGAAGAAAAGCAAAGTAGCAAAAAAAAAAAAAAAATTACAAACAGTGAGACCACGTACATTGTGACAGAGGCCTTGATGACATGATTGTGTTACACCACATGACGATTAATCCAGTGTAATCCTTGACACGAATGTGTTGGTCTTTGCCGCGGAGCGGAGGAGCGGCCGTGTTGGCGGGGGTTCAGGGTACCGCGTTAAGGAACCATGGGGTTGCTGGTTTGAATCCCAGAAAAGGTGAGGTGGGTTGTTGCCTTAGTAACCAGGGGGCTTCTGCTTCAAACGCCTCCACCTGTCCTGTAGCAGCTGTGTCCTTGACCAAGGCATTTAATCCTGACTGTCCCCAGGGGTGTGGCAAATTGGAACCCAATGTTTCCCTCATAGCAGCTTTGAAAAGGAGTAAAGTCACCCAGTGGTCCCTACCACAGCGGAAAAAAAAGATCTTTCCACCATGCTTTCAAGTGAAAGTGCTGAGGTAGTGTGCGTGTGTGTATATATATATATATATATATATATGGAAAAACAGTCCTTGTAGAATACGACGCATGCAGAGCTTAATCAGTATGAATGCGAATCCTTACCTGGAGTGACTTAGCCAGAAGGAACAGCAGTAAACAAATGCATTTGTTATTTACAATCGTATTTACATACTCAGTTGGTGAAACCCTGAAAATATCATCCCACCATTCAAAAGGCATCTGTGACTGTTTGAAAGAGGATTATGTATAAATGAATACATTTCCCCAGTCAGCATCTTTTGTCTGGAGTTATAGAATTTTTTATAAGAGTCACAAAAGTCAGGTGGAAAAATTACACATCAAATGACCCAAATCTGGTCTAATTCACTGGGCAGCCTTCCATTTATTAAGTGTTTCTTTTTGTGAATGTTGGTGAGGGAAAATATTTGAGGGGGTAAAATATCCATGACAGCTCTAATGAGAATTCATTTTCGTTATCTAATTGAATTTCACAGTGGACACCACGGGCTGAGCTTGAAAGATTTCCATCACAAAGGCTGATTTTGTAAAGTCTTCGGTATCTTCCAGAATGAGTATTCAATCAATGCCACATCAAATGCTTCCCATTGCTGATAGGCAGTGAATTCTGATTGGCTATCAAACCCTCTTTTTCTTATTAATCGGTGAAACCCTAAAGGTAAGAGACTGCTTCTGCAAATAGATGTTATCAGTGCAGAATAGCTTGTGCCGAGACTGAGTTATTCACCAATCCGCCTCACTGAGAAAGTGCATTAACCATTATGAGTGACATGAAATTTACTCATTCACTATGTGAGTGGATTAGAGGTTTCCATTTGTCTGGGAACTGTTTAAAGATCTGATATCTCAGAAAACCAAACAGGCAGGATTGATGAGCCCACGGACGAGATGGTTGCAATATAATCAATGGCGTTTTCGTTTTCGCACTCTCGGATATAATGTCTTACCGTATATTGCCTACTGTGTGATCTAAATGGAGTGAAATATATTTTTATTTTTTGTCACTAGTTTAGACAACGTATCTGGCACCGCATCAATACGGTACATAAGTACGGTACAGCACAGCATAGCATAGCACAAAATGTTCACACGCGACTCTTATGTCCTCACACGAAATGGCTGGCTGCCGGTCAGAATTGTACGCGAGTTTATATTTTATAAGTGTGTTTTATGTTTATTTATATTTTTAAAAAGATTATTACAGTGTAATTCTGTAAATATCACAAAGCATAGCTGTGGATATATGTCTGAGCCTGTGAAAGAAAAACCAACCAACAGGTTTGGAGGGGGGGGGGGTTACGCGAAGGAGGGGGGGTGTGTAGGAGACCAAACAAAGAGTAGTGAGGCGTGTTACCGTTTTAGCATACTGAGACTTCGGTGGGTCAGAGATGTCATTCACATACTGCTATCGTGGGCATTTAAGTTTCTGCATGTTTGCGTTTTGAATTTATTAATTATTATATGTGTGTGTGTGTGTGTTTTTACCCCCTCTGCCTTTTGTTAGCCCTCTGGGGGGGGGGGATTACTCAGTTCAGAGCATGCTCAGCACTAGTGCTTCTTCTTACATAACAACGCCCCCCCCCCCCCCCCAACACTTAACACACACACACACACACCCCCTTCAAACTTCCACCCATCTGTGTCTGGTCCTGTGTGGCTGTAAAGAGAGAGGTCAAACTTGTGGAATCTGTAATCCTGTTCTCATGTGTTGGTCTTGTTTTTTCTTTTTCTCTGCTTTTTTTTTTTAACCCCCCCCCCTCCTCTTCCATTCTCTGTGATATGAACCGTGTACAAACTCACGCCTCTAGGGTAGGGGTGAGCTGTCGCCCCCCCCCCCCACCACCACCCTCACCGCCCCCCCCACTCCACTCACGTCCTCACCCCTCCTAAGTGCCGCTACGGATCAGGCGCTTTGGTCGTCACGGCGACGACATGGAGCGTGCCGCAACCTCGCCGCTACGACGCACCTGCCAGCCAGAGCGGCCCGGACTGGCACGCCGCTGCCTGGCATTGCCGCTGAGTCACCACCCTGCCCCCCCGACGCCGCTGGCCGTCTCCCAAACAGCAGCTGCCTCGGTTTTTTTTTTTCCCCTCCCTCTCTCTCTCTTTTTTTTTTCTTTCTTTTTTTATTTAAATCTTTCTAGAAATAGCTCAACCTCCCCCCGAAACCACAGAGAGAGAGAGGTTAGTTAAGGGGTTAGTCAAAATGAACATTCTCCTCCTTCTGCTCCTCTCACAGTTCAGAGACTCTTTTTTTTTTTTGTCTTTTTGGGTCTCTTTTTTAAGAATACAGCTGTGTTATGGTTTATATATTATCTTTTCATTCAGGCTTTTGTTTTAGACATTCCTCCATGCTCCTCTGTCATCTGCTCTCCTGGGAGCCAGACATTCACCTTCCATGTTCGCCAATCTTTCTTGCAGCAAATGTGAAACTACGGTAGGAGAAACTTTAAAGGTTCGGTCATTAGGTGCTACAGCAACCAAATGACACCAGAACCCATTATATAAATGTCATGTGGATGGAGCAGAATGCTGGGCCTCTGTGCAAAGGTTTGAGATGTCTCAGTATGGAGTAAAAAAGAAAAAAAAAATCCTTTTTCTCTAATTATATCTGGACAGAGTGTGGCATGTTTCACTCTTTGGGGATAATGTGCTGTAGATCACAGATGAAAACAATGTCGCCCTTAGACATTCTATTCACTAACGTGTATATCAGTGCCACTCATTTAACAGTGCAATCTGACACTCTTTTAAAATTGGGTTGGGGTTTCCGCGACTATGGGGCAAGTGTGAAGGTATTTCAAAAACATGCTGGTACATTCAGTAACACACTGGCACCACTATGTGTATGTACATATATTATATATATATATATATATATATATATATATATATATATATATATATATATATATATATATATATATATATACACACTGTATATATAGTGAGAGAGAGAGAGAATAGATAAATATATAATCTAAAAATAGATAAAATATAAATGATCAGATCTCAGAAGGTGCATGACTTGGTAATTTATAATTTAAAAAAGTTTCCTGAAATTTCCATTATTTCACGATCAATGGAAACACCTCTGCTGAAGGCAATTTGATTCGATTCACGACTACATTTCAGTATGGAAACGACATGGAAACAGTGGAGGTATACGCAGTCACATTAGCTTAATGCTAAAATCAGCAAGTCTTAAAATAGTGAACTATTTTATCTAGATAAACCCACTAAACCTGCAGACTTAATGGGTTACCTTAGATACAGTTCAAACCTTACACCAGAGAAATTAGTCAGTTTAATTCAGTTCTTTTCAGTTCAGTTTAGTTTTATCCTTATTCTATCTTGATAGAGCAACTTCACAGAAAACAATCCCCGATTCTGCTGGTGAGCACATCCATAGCAGTTACAAGGAAAAACTCCCCTTGGCTAAGATAGGAAGAAACTTTGACAGGAAAAAAGACAGATGGGTGAGCCCATCCTCCTCTGGCTGACATGAGGATCAGGGAGATTTCAACATTTGGAAAGAGGGATATGGAAATCATCACAATAGAGAAGGTTGGAGCTGGCTCTTCATTTGAGTCTGCTGTCCAGTTGGTAGGTACAGGGAGATCATTATCGCTGGTATACATAAACTTTTTTCTTATGGAGACTGTGGTCCTACTGATAGCTTACACAGACACCAATACATATGAGTGTGTGGGAGCGGGGGAGTCTTTTCTTGTGAGGGAGGGAGGGAGGGAGAGAGGGAAGTGGACATTTGGGGCAGTGGGCAATCAGGAGGTGTCAAGCCTGACAGTCCTGGGAGTTTCTGGTCTTGACGTGAAGATTGGAAGCGTGTCTGAAAACCAGACATTTGTTGGAAGGTTTATTCCTCCGCTGGGGGAGGTCCGTAAGAACATACACGCAACTACCTACTGTAGCTGCTGCTATTCTAAGAGCTGACAGAAAACCTGCACCTAGTGATCAAAGTTGCAGAGGAGAATTGGAAAGAACAACAAGATCAGGGAACTATGCAGGAGCAAGACCATTCTGAGCTTTGTGAGTCAAAATCAATAAATCAATCAACGTGAAATCTAACTGCAAGTTAATAATACAGGGAGCAAAGAATAAGGGTAATGTGCTCAAATTTCTGAGTCTCAAAACTTTCAGAGTCAGAATGGCATTTTCAGCAAGCTGAAGCCTAGATAAAGAGACATTCAGAAAACACAGCATTGCACTGTCTTGCCTGTCTTGAGCTAATAAAGGTAAAGACCAGCTTCTCTCCATCACAAAAGACTTCCCAAGACTTCCTTATATAGATAGATAGAAATTTATATATATATATATATATATATACACACACACACACACAGATATACATACATACATATATGTGCATATATGTGTGTGTGTGTATATATATATATATATATATATATATATATATATATATAAAATAAACAGAAAATGAAAGTCTGGTTGGTCCTTTGTGCTCTTAGTGCTTCCAGCAGAGTATCCAGATGTTATTCTCTGTGTGCCCGGCTGAGGAATCAGATCTCACCATATTTCTATCAAAGTCATGGCCTGACATCAAACTTCCCCAGGAAACAAGTTGGTTTAAAGTAAGAATAGAAATGTGAAAAACAAAGAAGTTAAGAGTCTGTCGTTTAATACACAGACTGGCTCCCTGACAACTGATCAGTCAATGGCGTCTGCTTTTCAGTTGTTTTTTTTTTTTTTTTTGCACTGCAATAACATTAAATCCTGCACGTATTTAAAATGGGGAACAGTTTGATATAACATTACCTAGTTTATTATCTTGCTAACTAGGCGTTAATTTACTAGAGCAACCCAGTTCTCTAATCATTACTGAGTCTATAGTCTAAAGGTCGTGAGCTATTTGCTGTTGGCAGAAATTCAGTTTCAAGAAAACACATGCGACCACATCGAGAGGAACCACAAGTTTTCGTCTGTTAAGTGGTTCACCCGACAAGATTTCAGACCAGCCTCAGAGGCTTCATTAAAATGGCTGTTGAGAATAATTTTGCCCAACTGACAAAATCATTTCTTGATTTACGTTTATATGTCTCAGAAATGTATGAAACTCCTAAAAACATTTTGTAGCTCGGAGATGCATTCCCGGATTCTTCAAAGATTGTCGACACGGTGGAGAATTACTCCCGGCACTTCCAGTTTTATAAAATATGATTAAAAAAATAGGCTAACTGTATGTTCCGTGGAAGAAATACTATCTCAGAAATACCATCTCAGAAATACTATCTCAAAAATACCGTCTCTTGCTAAAGAACAGAGATTGGCTGTATTGCTAAAGCAGGGTTTTTGATTCACGTGGGGCTTCTCTTCTTGTGAGATATGAAAAGGAGTGGATAATAATGGCGATGTTCTATAGCACTCGCCCGGTCTCGGTGAAGGGAACATAATTACACTGAAGATACCTTTTACCACAGCGGAGCTGCCCTGGAAAATTCATCTCAAAAGCCATTATAGTAAAACAGACAAAAGGCATGGCCAGAACACATAAAATAAGGAGCCTGCTCTCTCTCTCTCTCTCTCTCTCTCTCGCACGCAAATGGATAATTACAATATTGTATTACTCATTTAGGGAATAAAGAACCAAAACCAAGGATGTTCCTTTCCAGAAACCGAAAAGATACACGCACGCGCGCGGACGACACCGTCGCCCGAACCAGTCAGGGTAATCACGACCGTCACTCAATTAGCAACATTTTTATAAATGTCACTGGGAAGTAACTGGAATTTTAGGTGATTATAAAATAAATAAATAAATAAATGAATGAATGAATAAATATTGAGGAGGCAACAGCTTTATTAGAGAGGAGACCCTTTTAATCGGACGCTCAGTGCCCCTGGC
>NC_044510.1:3252816-3270316 GCF_902362185.1 Chanos chanos
GGGAGCTAATTAAAGTCCAAACCCAGCCACATACAAGTTAATTAACCCTACGACGTAACATGTTACGTCTCGCGTGGTGCATATGACAACAACCAAACCTGATCCTTTCATTATATATCGTTTATAGAAGACAATTAATGCCCCGAGTAGCCCGGCTTCGTCTGAGTCAGGATGTAAATCATTTTTGCATGCTTAGCGCGCTGTATCGGATGACTCCATTAGACGAGGCGAAAATGGACAGGGGCCAGCACGCTGAGATGTGCTCCGGCCGCGTTTGATGTGACCTCGGTACAAACAGACAGCGTTTTGTTGTTGTTGTTGTTGTTGCCGTTGTTTTTCGTCCAAACGAATTTTTGTCAGTGCAGACTTGTTTGTTTTTCTGAATCTCGGCTTTAACACTTCACACCTGAGATGTGTGAACGAATGCTACTTCACACAGTTTTGTTTGACACACTCGAGCTTTTCATAGTTGTCTTGTCATTTTTGTTTTGATAAACAGAGGAATCGCGGTAAGAAAAATGTTCTTCTAAGAAGCAGAGGTTTGCAAAGGCAAAGGTTGGACTGTCAGTGTTTTGAAGAAATATTGTACTCTGCACAGAGCGGTACATTGATGCATGTCTTGGACTCTTACTGGGGAACAAGGGGTTGTACAGACATATGCTATTCATTGAGCAGGTCCAAAATGTTGCTACATTTCGCACATTTGACAGCTTAAATTGAGTGATTGCAAACGAAGACATATGTTTAATAATTCAGTGTGATAAACAGATTTAATACAAGCGATTAGAACATGTTGCATTCATGAGTGATTAAACGCAGTGACATTACCTGGTCTTCTGTCGTTTGATAGAAACTGAACCAGGTGCACAACCTTCAAGCTGTTTCGTTCAGCTCCCATAAACAAAACACATCTTGTCCTGAGAAGGCTGATCCAAATTTAAGAGAGAGAGAGAGAGAGAGAGGGAGAGAGAGAGAGAGGGAGAGAGAAACAGAGAGCATGGGAGAGACAATGTGTGTGTGAGTGTGCGCACGTGTGTGCAGGAGAGAGAGGGAGAGATTGAGTGTGTGTGTCTGTATGAGTGAGATATTGAATGTGTGTTTGTGTGTGTGTGTGTTTGTCTGTATGTATGAGAGACAGGGAGAGATTGAGTGTGTGTGTCTGTATAAGTGAGACAGAGGGAGATATTGAGTGTGTGTATGTGTGTATGAGGGAGGGAGAGATTGAGTGTGTGTGTGTCTGTGTATGTGTCTGAATCTGTGTATGTGAAAGAGAAAGAGAGAGAGGAAGGGAGAGATTGTGTGTGTGTGTGTGTGTGTGTGTGTGAGAGAGAGAGGGAGAGATTGAGTGTGTGTGTGTGTGTGTGTGTCTGAATCTGTGTATGTGAAAGAGAGAGAGAGGAAGGGAGAGATTGTGTGTGAGTGTGTGTGTCTCTGTATGAGGGGGAGAGAGAGAAAGAGAGAGAGAGAGAACATCCTCTGATTGGCCTGTTCACAGTGACAGTAAGCTAAAAAGCTGACAGGCCTGAGGTAGTGCAGATGGTGGGAAGTGAACTGTATCTTTAGGGTTAATAATTTGCATTACACTCACCTGAGCCCACTGGCTCCGTCAGAGTGAGAATTTTACATACCACACTCCAGCTCTGATTCTCTCCATCACAAACCAACTAAGATCACAGCTGGAGGACAGGCGAATGGGTACATGTTACAGTAGACTGGGGACAAAGTGGCAAACTGTATTTCAGAGACCAAGGGAGCTTCTCTCACAATCAAAATAAATAAATAAATACATACATGCATACATAACATACAAAAATGAATAAACAAACTGCGGAAATGCAGGTAATAATGAGGTGTCATGCTGCAGACGGAAGAAGTCAAACTCTTACACTTCGGTGAAGAATATTGTCGCGCTGAGTGTTGCAGGCCGCGGGGACTTGGCTGAGATATTGTAGCCGAAGTGTAAAACAGCGTCTGAATTACGGGTCCACTAATTCTACAGTAAACTGCTTTAAAGCGGCAGCGTTCCTGCTTGTGACAGCCTCAGTTAATGCAGGGTTTAGTAAGAGTCATTACACTTCTTCACAACACCACGGTAATTCACTGCTAAGCATGAAACCAGTCAAGGAGGATGTGTGAAATTAAGGCTACAGCATTTTACACTGGCTATAGGTAAATCCTGTAAAAAAAAACACCCAAAACCAAACAAAAAACCATTACCATCAGTAAGAGCAAATAGTACTGTCCTTGCAGACGTAGCCAACATATAAACAACGATTTACCTAAACACAGAGATTTAAAGCAGCTTTGCAACACTTTTATCATCTGCTTAGGATTTCAGCACATTGCAGAGAATTAACGGTGGAGCCTAGTGGTGCATGCTGGGAGGGGGCGGGGCGGGAAGGGGCGGGGGGAGACAATGCCTCTTGTCGTTTCTGCACATCAGCAGCACAGTGACACTGGCCTATGAGTGTTAGCTAATGTTCGCTGACAGATAATCAATAGGAGAGAGTGTCTTTCAGCTTTTAGCTAAGGTTATATTTACTCACAGGGGGGTTGAAAAACTGCATACCCCCCCCCCCCCCCCCCCCCCCCCCGAGGTGTCTTAGTGCAAAGGCATGAAAAGCCACTGGAGCAAATCGTTAACACTGCGCCCTCACCTCTGCCGTTTCCATACGTCCAGTCCTGATGTACACTGTTATTTGGTTGTTGTTGTTGTTTTTCATATGATTTACATATACTGCGACTATGGTTATGCATAACGGATATGTAGGTCGTCGTTCTCCAGGTCTCATTGAAAGTCGCAAGGCTAACGCGTGTCGACAGTTTGATTAGCATGTCTAAACAGGATGAAAGCTGCAGTCACAGACCTGCGTAATGCAGGGCGATTGGCACTTTGATCTTACAGTATGTTCTGTTAGGCAGGAATTAAGACATGTTCATGGGCTAATGACCTGGCCCTTAAAAAGGGTTTGGAATGAAACGCTTTTCAACCCAGACTCAGCATGCCATGTCAGACTTTAGGTTTTTTGCGTGTGTGTGTGTGTGTGTTGGACAGGGTGGACTGAGGTCATCTGTGAGGAAACTGGAAAAATAGTGAGAGTTATAGCTAATCTAAAGTAATTTAGGCTTTTTTTTTAAACAGATCTCAAAACGCCAGTGTAAGCAGACCTGTCAAGTGGCTGGTTTTCTGATCTGGTCGGAGTCCATTTAATGTTGTTACACAATGCAAAGCACAGTATAAGAAGTCCTAACAATAGCAACACTTGTCGTTATGCTCAGGATGTGGAATTCTGACACTTGTCACACAGAGGGGCGTTTGTGAGGGAAACTGTGAGAAATCTTTGTTAGTTTAGGCTTAATGCTGACAAAACCAAATTCATACATGTTTCACAGCTAATGAACAGGTTATTCTCAAGAAAATTACCGCGGGGTATTCCAAACAGCGGGTTTAGTGAAAACTCAGTTAGTTAACTCGGAGTAAGTAGTAAACCTCCTAACAGAAGAGCCCCATGGCTTTGTTTTGCTAGGAGAATGAAGCCATAGGGCTCTTCTACTAGGAGGTTTACTACTCTCTCTGATTTGACTAACTCTGAGTTTTAACTAAACCCGCTTTCTGGAATACCCCCCTGGTTTATGTTTTAAATATTCCATTTGTGAAAGACTTGAATAAATATTTTTGGTCAATGAAAATATTCAGCTCAATAAAATACCATGAAATAATATCCACACCTTCCCACACTTAAAAATGAAGTAGAGAGTAATCAGTCTAACAGGCTGTCAGCTACTGCAGAATATTACAACAACAACAACAGCAACAACAACAACAACATTTTGTCATTTATTTCTTTGTTTGTTTGTTCAACCACAAATCCATGAGAAGCATAATGTTCAGTGTCTTCTCATGCCATGTACTACAGGAGGTCGCGCTCAGCTGCTCTTTACTTGTTTTGACATTTTGTACATTTTTTTGTTACAAATGGTCAATCAGCTTTGAATGAACAAAGTCTCAGAGTACATCCACAGAAACAATGTTTTATATAACCTTTGTTTTCCTCTCACAGCGTCACCAACTGTGGCCAGCTGGCTAGCTCAATGCATGCATACGCCTTTTGTTACCAAGCCAAAGAACCCCTTGCTACTCAGTTTACTGGGCCGCCTGTACACCGAACGGTTCTCTTGAAGATTGCTAGTGTGGTTTTCCAGGTGGATTACTCCCTCCAAAACAGATTTTGTACCAAGGGTGCCTTTTCACAGTGAAGGCTACGCAGCAAATACATGTTGACGTGTCCCCGACAGCGGTAAAGTGTAATACTTATTTTACAGCCTTGGCAAAAGCAGAATTGTAATAGTGTTCGCTGTGAATACTGTTGAGACAAATACATATCATGTATCGCGACCTGTGAGAAAAAAGTTTACAACTACAGTGATTGTCACATTTCACAGTCATCAGCTAGAAAAAAAAAAAAAAAAAGAGGGGAGACATCTTCGTACTTGTCATTTCATTGCTAAGCTAACGTTTCAGCTAGCTTGCTAGCTTATATTTTATTTTCAGCGAATACCCATAAGGGAGAAATCGCTAGAGTAGGTTATTAGAAACTGACGGGAAGTGAGTTCAGTTGGGTTCACTGAGATCTGTGGCTAGAGCTAATGGGATGTTATTTTGTGGGCAAACCTTCGCAGCTTTAGAGACTTTCTGGAACAAATACTATTATCACTGGTTCTGTGCAGAGGAGAACAATGCTTTCTCAGGTTATTAGACATGACTGCTTGATTATAAACGATGATCTGCATGTGCAGGTTGACAAAGTTAGAAGCAGAGGAGAATTCTGGGGGGGGGGGGGGGGGTCTACTTTTGGCATGCTAACATCCTACTTTTGAACGGAGGATCATGGAATTGGTTTTGAAAGGTCAGAGCAATTTGTCCACAGAAAAAAAAAAAAAACCCTACATTTTCTCTGGAGTGGGTCTTTAAAGCCATCCATTCTGCTGTTCAGAGCACTTGTTCACCACACGTACACTATGTTTCTGAGACGTCGTGGAACAAGTTGGAAATCAACAGTAGGCCATGCAGTTGTACGACATCATTTCGGAGAGGTAACCAAGGTCACACCCTGAGCTTCCCCATGTGTGGGGAATGAGTGTGTGCAGTTCAAAGGTCAGGGAGAAAGAGGGGGGGGCTGGATTCAGTGGGACACTGAGCGAAATACAGCAGTCTGGTGACATCATGTGAACCAGTGAACCAGTTACATGTAGTTTGATAGCTTTGAGTCTAAAGCATGAGATTTCTGATTTTTATTGTTTTGTTTTGTTTGTTTGTTTAAAAAACAAAGGCTTAAAAGAAGATCGCTTTAGAAGATTGTGGGTCTTGCATACTTTGCTTAAGTTTCAGGGATTTGCGTCTTACAGTCATGCTTTGAACCCCAGCACTGAGCTGTGAGGCATGGTCTTGTGTCTGGAGGAATACAGTAGATGGGTGTGTCAGCCAAGGTCAAACTCCAGCTCAGTTCTCATTGGTGGATGGGGACTATCAGGTGCCAGTGCAGTTGCTGGTGTCACCTTGGTGACACAGCACCTACTTTCAAGGTAACTATATCACTTGATCATGCTAGTAGCCTGTAGTGTGAAAGGGATGTAGTGGCTAGATCCACATGTATAGATAGATAGATGGATAGATAGATACAAGTTTTATATATATATATACACACACATAGAAGGGAAAAATCTCTTATTGATTCTTATTTTATTTGCATTAATTAATTATACAAATAATCAACTGTATAATTCAGTTGAATTCAGTCTATTGTAATTCAGTCAGGTAATTAGACTCAGGGTGCAGTGCAGTGGAGAGGTTGCATTTTGTTGGGATCTGTATGTGTCTGTGTGTGGATCTCATTAACTTGATACTTTGCAGTTCCGTTGGCAGTTTTCTGTAAAAATCTTCTCTGTTGGTTTTATTTGTTTTCTCTCTCTCTCTCTCTCTCCCTCGCCAGTGAAACATAAGCGAGCGTATTTCTTGCTGAAAAGGGGACATTTTAAAAAGTGCTGACCAAATTTAGACTCACCTGTCCCAGCTGGTGAGTCAGATCCAAAAATAAAGGATGGGAATGGGGATGTGGGGTGGTTCTGGATGCAGGCTACAGAATCTCTTTTGAGTTTTTTTTGCAGTTCATTTTTTATAAAACGACTTGCAATTTTTTTTTTTTTTTTTTTATCAATTTGCAAAGAAAAATCGACTGTGAGAGAAAGTGTACGTGGAATTCACTCCACAAGTCTAAGTGGAGACAAACGCGTTCAGTTACTTCTTCCACCCTCGAACTTTCTGGTTTAAATTATCGGGGCCGTGTTTGATTGTTTGACTCTGTATCAGTCTGATTTTACATTACGTTTATTCATCTGATGTATCGAAGCATTTCCTTCCAGACGGTTTTACCTTTTCGCATGTTCAGCTCAAAAGAGTTAGTTAGAGTAAAGAATTTCAGAATCGTTCAAATGAGGACCGGATTGCAGTTTTGTTGATTCGGCAGACACCCTGATGCAGAGTGCTTTACAAGACTTAGGAGAAGTATATTCATGTTGAATAGAAAAGAACCAGTCATGTGTTCACCCCATCACGTTCACAGTCTTTCCATGAAAAAGTGTCGGGCGCAATTCCTGTTTTTTTATTCTGTTTTTTTTTTTTCTTTTCTTTTTTTTTTTCCCTGTCACTATTCCTTTCCAGGAGACTTTGGTCAACGCTCAGAGCTGGGAGACCTTCATGTTAGAGTGTTTTTTTTTTTTTTCCCCCTACCAGTTATGTCTCTAATGTTGCATCAGGTGGACTCACTTTTAAACGACATTTTTTTTTCTCCTTTTTTTCCTTTCTTTTTTTTTTCTTTTTCGAATGATCGGTCAGACTCCGGCTCTGCTGCCTGTTTAAACAGGTCAACACAAGCTAGGTTTGCACCACGTTACAGTCTCTGACGCTGACTCACAATGACAGGCCTCTGTTACGTAAGCAGAGAGTGGGGGGTTGGGGTTGTGGGGGTTGGGGGTGGGGGGGGGGGTGTAGAGGCTTTAAATGTTTCTGCTTTTCCTCTGTTTTTCCACTGTGTCGTCCACAGTTTTTGACGCCTCAAGAGCTTCAAACTCTGTGCCTTGCCTGGGCATGCACAATCTGCGTTTACTCACATGAATGACACGCACACGCACACACACACGCGCGCAGACACACACGCACAGACACACACACGCACACACACATACACGCACACACACACGCGCGCAGACACACACGCACACACGCCAATACACACTCACACACACGCGCGCAGACACACACACGCACACACACACACACACACGCACACACACATGCATGTGCATGCGCACACGCACACACACACACACCCACACACGCCAATACACACTCACACACACGTGCGCGGACACACACGCACACACACATGCATGTGCATACGCACACGCACACACACCCACACACGCCAATACACACTCACACACACGCACAAAGACACACACACACATGCATGTGCATGCGCACACGCACAAACACACACACACACACACACATTCACACACACACACACTCACACATGCCAATACACACTCACACACACGCACAAAGACACACACACTCACACTCATGCATACACACACACACACACACACACTTGCACACATTTACTCTTCCATATTTACACTTGTATTTGTGTTATGATTCAGAGTTGGCCGGTATAATTCACTCACTCTCCGAGCAGTTTCTAAGATAAAAGAATGAATGTGTATAATTCATGAATGCGTTTCGTGTATTTTTGGCTTGTTTGACATGGATGGATACCACAGCGTCTCCTGCAAAGTCACAGCAAATGAAGCCGAAAACTGGGGGGGGGAGAAAATGAAATGAATTATTTGTTTAATGTATTATCACTGAATTTTCATAAGACTCATGAAACATTTACAAACAGATACAGTTATGCATTTTATGATTAACAGTGAAATGTGAAATACTATAAGCACCACTACGACTCCCGCTACAACTAATAACTAACTAATTTCTTTAATATCCAAACGACAGAGAGAAAGAGGGAGCTAGACAGGGAGAGAGAAAGAAAGAGACAGAGAGAAAGAGAGAGACGGAGACAGATTTTCAGACGGAGTGATGTGCACTCGGAGGTTGAGTGACATCACAATGTTAAATGACCTGAGAGGGGCAGCTCGTCCGCGTCTATATTTAGCTGTCTGCGATATTGCCCGTTCAGAATGCTGCTGGGCACTGGGCTGAGTTACGTGACCTCACGCTGGTGTGAGGACTTCTGACCCCTCCCCTCCCCTTCCCATCGCCACCGCCACCACTAGACACGTGCTTCACCTCCGGCTACCCCTGCATAGGTGGGCCGTGATCGCCTCCCACTCCGCCTCTGTTTGGTTAGCGCTGGAGACGTGGGAAGAGCCAAGCGCGTCCCTGGTCAATAACCTGTGGCTTTTCGCTCACGCTGAGCGGACGCGTCCTTCGAATTCACTTCTAAACCGGAACTACGAAAATATCCCTTTTTAAAAGATCCCCTTTCTGCATGAGTGGGTCTTGATCTTCATAATGCAGGAGAGAGAGAAAGAGAGAGGGAGAGAGAGAGAGTTATACAGAGAACGAGAGGTTGAGAGAGAGAGAGAGAGAGAGACAGACAGAGAGGGAGAGAGAGAATTATATAGTGAAGGAGAGGTTGAGAGAGGGGGGGTGAGAGACAGTGTGTGTGTGTGTTGTAACTGAACATATGCTGCAGGATGACAGATGATGACACAGATTTGGGGGGGGGGGGGGGGGGGGCGAGATGAAAAGTGACTAACACAAGAGCGGTGACCAGTTCAACCACGCCAGACACAAAAGGTCAGTCTATGACCAAACGGGCACGGAGCACTTCATCAACTCAATAAAACGCTCCATCGCTTAAAACAGGAAATCAAGGTTTGAAGACCTTTGCTTCCAAGTTCCTCATGAATTCCATAACCACATATCAAACAATTTCCCATTTGGTGTCAGTGGAGAATCTGTTCAAAAAAATCTGTGTTGTAAAAAAGCTTAGGGAAGAGATTATCACATGACCTGAACGGGATTTTAAAATCATTTTGCAAGTAAGGTTATCTCAGCATGTTTTAAAAAATGAAAAGAAAAAACAGAAAGAAAAGAAAAAACAGGGCCGGGGGGGGGGGGGGGGTATTATTCTCATTCTAGTGTTAGGGAGAGAGGCTCTCACTGAACACAGAAAATGGGTAGAACCAGTGGTTCAGGGGAGAGAGGAATGAACACTTCTCATCTTGTGAAAATGTTTTTGCTCTAGGGTGAGAGGGGAGTCCTGTCACTCTCTGGTTATCAGAGCTGGTGCTAATTCCATTTAGAATCTTTCTTTTTTTTTTTCTCCCCTCCAACGATGGGCCTAGAATATAAAATACAACCACCATTACCCCTCTCAAATCTTAGGGGGCTGGAGAGAACAATCATTTTGTGTGTGTGTGTGTGTGTGTGTGTGTGTGTGTGTATGTCTGTGTGTGTGTGATACAGAGCTGAAGAGAAATGAATCAGTATTTTTTTTCTCCAGCCATTGTTTGAGGACCTCGGAGGACAGATTGTTTTGTCCGACGCTGATTCGGTTCGTCATCTAAAAACCTGGCCGATCAATAGAGCGATCATGCTCTTGATTAGGTCATCTGTGTTTTTCTAGTGCGGGGCATAAAGAGAAAACGAGCAGTTTATCACACATCAGAACCGATTCTTTTGGATTTCCCCTCAGAGCGTTGTTACAGGGGAAGAGAGGAAAAGCCGTCGGATTGGACTCAGAGTAAACTGCGGCTAACGGGGAGATTTTTAGATCATGCTAAGTGTGGTAGATGAGAGTGCTTGATAAGTGCTTTAATGTGCTTTACAGACATACGTTAATCCTGTCTGTTGGCTCATGGTTTAGGTCATGAACTGTTTGAATTTGGGTTTTATTTGCTTATGTGCAAATCTACAAAAAATCTACAGAATGCTTGAGATAACAAGGAATGCAGACTATTCTGAAAGCAGATATTTTTGCAAAGGTGTGACGTTTTCAGTTAACTGAATTGAGTAAAATTCGTTATCGTGCCTGTTTATTTATCAGCGTGTTTGAGACTGTGAGGAGCAGTAGGTCTGCGACAAAATGCCCGCCCGTTTCTTTAGGGCAAGTTTTTCAATATCGGAGCGGTTGAGTCTGTTTGTTCTCGGCTCTGTCTGGTACTCCCCCCCCCCCCCCCCCCCCCCCCCCGGCTGTTCCAGAGACAACCTGAGTTCTTTGTCTCTCGTGGATTCGATTTCAGGGCCCAGGCGAGTAATGTTAGCGACAAATTTGCAGAGGGTACATCCAGTCCAGTTCCGTTTTCATTTCATGGTTTGTTGTTCTGTAGGCTCTCGCCCCAGTCTTCTCTACTGGTCCTCATTCCTCACCTTGTCACTTCTCCAGATGTTCAGGATTCCCCTGAGGCAGTGCACGTCTGAGGTTTTCGTCATTCAGTCTTTAGTTGTTCTCCATGTTTCTCATCCATACCACATCACCTGTTTGATGTCTGAACGATGTTGGAAGATGCATTGTTTGATGACAGTGTTTCTGTACCTGATGTATTTTTTTTTTACTGTGTTAGGGTCATTAGTCTCACAGCCCTGAACTGCCTTGGCCTGGCCTTTTGGTAACCCAATCCTCCATTACAACTGTTGTATTGGTGTTTCTTTTATTTTGTCGGTTATCTGTATGACATCAAATTTCATCACCAGACATTGTTTTTTATTGCACCAGATTTTTATGACCAGAAATCCACTCCATCTCCTGCAGATTTACAAAAGCTCCATGCAGAAAAGCATTAAATAAAGACAATAGTGTAATAAATAGAAAGTCAATGAGACACTACAATCTACAACAAAAAAACCTTATATGCATGCCACAAGCGTTCCCAAAACTTCTTTTTAATTTTTCTTCATGTTATAAACAAGATTAGTATACACAAAAACATTCTGAGGGTGTTTATGTATTTACTCATAAGTGTCTGTTTGTTTAGTAAGGAGACATCTGATTTAGTCCTGTCTGAAACACAGTTTGTTTATCATTTTTTCCATAGACGTATGAGACAGGATGAAGCAGACCTCATGACTGGAGACCAACAGGAACCAAAGGTTATGCTTCATAAACATGGACAAGTTCTCTCTCTCCCTCTCTCTCTCTCTCTCTTCAACGTGGGGTTTTGTAACTGACGGGAACCTCATGTGACCACACTGCTTAAGTAACAAAATTGGAAATGTTATTTCAGCTGATCAGTTTAATCTCAGACGCATGTCTCCTTTTCAGACCTCCCACAGAGAAGCCAAGTGAACAGTTGAACCCCCCCCCCCCCCCCAAAAAGGGAAAAAAGGGACTAATTCCATATTTCACCCCTTTGTGCTACTTGAGTTCTTTTCCGCTCAATTGTGTCTAAGGCTTGCACTGGCCTGCACCCCATGAACCCCCCCCCCCCCAACCCCCCCACCCCCCCCCCACCCCCCCCCACACACACACACACACACACACAGGCCTACCCCTGCTCATAACTCCGGTAGCACGGTTTCAGGAGAATCAATCAGTTCTTTACAGTGACACACAGAGCTGCGTATTAGCTCGTTTTGTCATTTAACCCACACAGTGTGTACCGCAGTCTCGTGGTCTGAAACCATCTGCTCGCGAAGGGATAGGTTAGATGAACCCATGAATAAATCAACCGAGCGGGGTCCGTGACGTCACGAACGCTGAGAGCCAACCCCAAAGGGGCCTGAGCCTGAATGACCTTGAAACCACTTTCAACGGAAACATTCGGGCAGGATGCGAATCCACAAATAACCAGCCTGCTCATTGATTCCCGTTAGCAGCACTGGGAATGGAGAGTGTTGGGTAGCTTGGCTAGCTGGCAGACTTTTTCTTTTTTCTTTTTTTTGCTTTCCTCCCCCCCCCAACACCCCCCCCACCCCCAACCCTGTCACAGTAACAGTTCGCTCAACTGCACTTTCCATCGCTGGGGGGCATGGCAAATACGATACAGCCTCCGTTCTCCCATTGGCACAGGCTACACAGGGCTTTTAAGTGCTCCAGCAGTTGGAGTAATTAAAAGCTCTTCCCCGTGTGCCGGATCCACCAAAACCAATCTGCAGTCAAGCACGCTGCACAGAACTCGACGTGCATTATAGATTGATCATATGGAATGTGTGCATCTCCCCATTTAAAGAGCCCCACTGATCGCTGCTCGTACCTGTTAGCGCGGAAGGAGGTATTAACGGCTTCATTTACTCGATTCATGCCTCTCTTTCAGACTGTTTCTGTACTTCACCTCGGTTTCGCGAGTCCCCGCTTCAGTCGTGACAAAATAAACATAAAAACCTTGAGGGCGTTCTTACCTTTAAAAAAAAAAAAATCAGTTTGGGGTATTTTTAAAAATTTTGCTCATTTTATAAATAAATAAATAAATATATATATATATATATATATATATATATATTTTTTTTTTTTTTTAATGGCTCAGTTTCAGCTCCATTTCCGTTTTGCATGAAAATGCTCATGGAAGTGGCGTGCCCTGGCTACTTTGCAGCAGTTTGTCGTACTTGCTGTAGATGTTTACAAAAGCGTCCTCTCTCATTTTTGGAACTCACCAACTGGGGTAATAGACAGTGACACTATCTAGCCAGTGCTTGCTGCGGGCTGTTTCTAAACCCTTCCGCAGAGGAGGGGGGTGGGTGACGGTGGGGGAGGGGAGGGGAGGGGGGGTTCATGTGTTGGACATTTAAGCGAGGACGGAGCACGAAACCAAATCACAGCCAGTGAGAATGTCACATTGAGTTACATCCCCTGCTCTCTCAGCCAATGATAACGACCCCCACTGTCCCCAGCGGTTTATTTTACCAACTGGAAATGTGCAATTAATAGGTTGGTATGTATTTACAAAACCACTTCAATATTCTTTACAACCAAACGCACATGTTTGTGTCTCGCGTGAGGCCGCTGGCTCTGATGGGATGTGACAGACATCCTGTTGCAGAAAACTGGCTTATGTTAGAAGAACCATCAAAAAGAGGAGTCTGGAACAAAACAGATGCATCCATGAAAGACTAATGAAACTGTATTACATTTCTCACTTTGGTTTAGTCCACCTCAGAATAAATCATTCAGCTCTTGTGATGTGGTCTCATGTCTTATTTTTAATACGTATTCAGTTAGTAACGTTTGTGAGGCAATCCCGCTGTACAGGTATTATAGTGTCCACTTGTGTGAAGTAGTGAAATACAGACATTGATCCCTGGCATTTGTACTGTTGTCTGTTAACTATTCAAATGTCATTTCACTCCACATTCTACTGACTAACAGTCTTAAAAAAGAGACTCTTAGCTTGATTCTCATTTTGAGGTCTGATGCCTCACACACACACACACAGGTATGTTCCAACTTCTTTGAGAAACATACTCCCAGTGAAACAAGGAAACTAAGTTGTATTCTCCATCTCTAACCCCATCCCACCCCACTCTACTTCACTCTCTCCACCAATCAGCATTTAGCTTCTTTATGGATTCCCACAACCTCTCGAGAGATTCGAGAGAACCCCCCTCTTATTTTTCTATTTTTAAATTCCCTCTCCCACTGAGAGGTCATCCAAATGTTCTTTCCCCCCACAGACAACATAAAAAAGTGAAGTATCCAAGCTAATAAATCCACGGATGCTGAGCGGAGGACCGTGATGCATTTTGGGGGCCACGGGTCACCAGGAAACTGCAAAACAAACAGCCCTTATGATTCACGAGCGTGTGCTCCATCCTCAGCGTGCACGGAGAGAGAGAACTTAGTTAAGCCAAAAAAAAATTATTACCACGGCGACGCAATACATCTTTCCCGCGACAGCGAGAGAATCCGGTAAACCAATTCTCAGCCGCCCGACGCGGTTAATTGTAGATCTTCCAGAAAACTGTGTTGTATCTAATTAGACTGTGAAAGAGTCCTCGGCGGGAAGGCTATGTTTGTTTTGGATCCATTAAAATGAGGGGAAGCTCAGGCCAAAAACGCTAAGCGTAAGCATTTTAAATCCCGGTTGGCTAATCACCGCCTTCTTGTCCCTCACGGCGTTGCAGCGGTAAAACCCAGGGAAGAAGCTGTAGCTTCAACCTTCCGAGCAGGTTTGGAATCAGCATTCTCAACTTCTCTCTTCAAATGAACTATTACGATTCAAATATCAGGCCAAAACCCTAGAACAGCGAACAGCAGCACAAACCGTACCAAGAGACTTTATCCCGACTGTGAGCTATAAGCCACAGATTCTTCAGGGAGAGACTTAATTTACCTCTTGTAAAAGTTAATTTACTTCATCTGTTAGAACCGTAAATAGGACAGAGAACGAATATAGTTGTGCTGATAAAAACGCAGGCGCAAATAATCAATCCTCAAACTAACGGGGCACTTTATCACTGTCAGTGGGAGCTTGCATGTGCAAGCAATAACAAACATATTTGCCAATATCATCTCACGACTCTGGGCTGATTCTATTTGTGCATCTATCACTGTTACGGAACCTTCGGCCGTTACAGAAAAACTGTTACAATCCTTCCTCTCCCTTAGAAAAGCTAATGTATAAAAATGTCTCTATACATAAATGAACAGATGGAAATTTTCGTCGCCTTAAGCGAAACCGGAGGCTTGACTAATAATGAATGAGCGTTAAGGTTAATGTGCATGTCATACGTAGAGGCTGCTCACATAACCTTTACATGACACCATACTATGGTATGCTGTGGTCCATGCTGTGACTTCATATACTAGAAAACAACGGAAAACTCTACGAGATTTAATCCTAGTCTTACTCCCGTATATGGCAGATCTGTATTCAGAACAGCATTATGTAATCTCATTGACTGGACTTAAATAATAGGCTATGTAAAAAATCTAAAATATATATAAAAAAATATATATATACATTTTGATTATTTAATCATTACTGACTAATTGAAAATGACTTGCCTCATAGTCTTTCGATCTTAGTAACAGTTTGATAATTCATCACGTTTTCCCACAACCTGTTAAAAAGATGCCAATCCAGCCAATCAAATCCAAAGGCAAATTTACACTTTGCTCTCATAATTGGGCTCTGAAATGTCTACAAAAAAAAAGAAAGAAAAAAGCAATCCTCAAATGAATGAATGATATAGTTACTGTTAACTTAAAATTATGTTGGGTATTACGGCATTGTTAGGGCACGCTTCAAGAATTAAACGAACAAGTAGGTAAATAAACAGCACAGAGCCACGACTGGCTGAAAAGATTGGTCACCACCACGAGCCACAGCGGCGTCTCCTCCAAGCCCCCCCCCCCCCCCCCGTCTCGTCCCAGGCAGGACTTCTAATGCATCCGCTAAGATCTGATGACAGGCCAGTGACAGGCCGTCTGAAAGACCAACGCCAGGGACTGACAATAATGACGATCAATTGAATACTGTGAAGACAGACAGAGGCAGACAGTCAAAAGGACCTTCGGAGAGTGACTCATGAGATTTCGGAGCGCGACCCTCATCCCCACCACCACCAAGTCTGATACAGGCACTTATTATCTCTGCATGACAGTTGGACCTGATTGAGTTTCTTTTGTCCTCAAACCCAGCTGACACTGGAGATGAGGGCTGGCATTGATGGAGCCATAAAAAGTTCAGTAATAGCCTCACGAGGGATGTCGAAGTCAAACCAGTCGGAGGACCGGTGAGTGTGTCTCCAGCCTTTTTCTTTAGACTGTGTTCCTAACATAGGTCATGACATTTGATCTCCAGTGCCCTGTGTTCCGCGTATCTCTGGGGCATTTTGTTTCTCCTTCTTTTTTATGTGATGTCCAAAGGGGAAAATAAAGTCAATCTATCACAACCGCGGCAGCATTTCCTACGACTAATGAGTCGGACCAGGTTGTATCCCACATGTAAGAAGATCAGGACCATGGGTCACATTAGCAAGGTCAGTCTTACACTGTATCTGTGTGTCTCAATTCATCAAAGTCACACACTGCCACATTGAGCAATGATATCCTGAATGGTGTATCAGCCATGAAGACTCAGTCTAAAAACCCTCACTAGACTTGTCTTGTCATGAGAAACGGGAGACCTACGTAATCCAGAATTTCTCCTCGCGACACAAAATGCACAATGCGTTCTGTAAGGCTGTTGGTTTCATAAAAGTATGGTAAAGACATTAACCTATTTTGAAACAATTTATAAGTTGCATTAGGCTTAATACCATTGTGTCATGCAAGCTTCCATAAAAGGCCTTGCTGCCTGGCAGAATTCCTCTGATTTAGCTGTCTGCAGCGTGTGAATGATATTGAATAAGATTTCCAGCAGGAGCGTATTCCCTCCTGCAATGTGGGCGGCATATTTTGTGAGTAATGCAATCTAATAAAAATTTTAAACGGACTGGGCATTTTTTTTCGAAAACTAGCCACGGGCCCCTGTGGAGACATTCCATGCCTGAAGCCCCTGGAATTAGCGGCCAAAACAATTTTTTAAATATTTTCCCATTATTAGTTTTTTTTGGTTTTCTTTTTTGTTTCTTTTTTTTTTTTTTTAGTTTCCAAGATCATTTGTTCAGTGCCTTTTCAGAAAGCCAAACGGTCTAATAGCGAGTGAAATATATTTGATTGCTCTGTTCATCCGGCTGGTCTGTCCATTTGTCTTTGCCTAGCTAAGGAACATTTTGGGGAGCTTTGCTCTTTTTCGCATCTTTGTTCCCGCCACGGGCCTGGGCCGAGATAATGAGTGGTCATAAGGCTGTGTTCTCCAAATGACACATGACAAATTGAGGTGTGTTGAAATATACCTGCTCTAAAAATAGACTCACATCTGTGGAATAGTAATGAGTCTCCAACAGACCCCCAGTGCCCCCACCCCCCAGCTGTTCATATTTCTCCTTGGTGGTGTCAGGTTCCTCGTCGGGGACGTTTCCTGGTCTGACTTTACTGCTAGAGCCCTTGGCCAATTTGTCTCCAATTTCCAGTCCACTTGGAGCGAATTCAAGGCGTCCGATCTCACATTCGTCAGTCCTTGCCTAACAAAAGCCTAGTGGCGATTCGATCAAAGAAAAAGTGGTAGCCATGAGTGGGAAAAGACTAGGGACGCTCAAACGCGCGGCTGGGAGACGCGGTCCACGGGACGTTGGGAGTGTTTTGAAAGGAAAGCTGTAGGGAGAGAGAGAGAGCAGACGCTTGCGTCGTACAGTTCTCATCATCATCATCACCATCATCATCATCATCAGATCCTTGCCGAGGAACCTCGTGGCTTCTGCATCACCTCCAGAAAAACAAGGCTGAGACAACGCACTGCTAATTAAGACGCTGGCCGTGACTCACGCTGTTTTGACCCTAAGAGCCGCGCGCGTGCTCACGCGCGCTCGTTCTACTCCCAGCTTCACGTTCACGAGCGGAGATAAGATCTAAGACCCAGTTTCTACGTTCGTCAC
>NC_044510.1:3275316-3362816 GCF_902362185.1 Chanos chanos
CTTGGGCTTAATTGTGTTTTGAATGGGGTTTCACTACGTCTGAGTGCATCCGAATGCTATTTTTAGCTTTTTCCCCAGCCATTGGACATTGGTCACATGTAATAGGCCTGTCAACAGGTGTGGATGGGTTTTTAACCAGACGGGGCAGGACTGGAATGGCTCAGTGTGCGGGTGGAGGCTGGGCTCTGAGGAGCGCTCAGGCGGTGGAGGTTGCTGGAGATTTGCCCCGTAAATATTTCACTGGTCTCCCTGGACGCGCTCTCTCTCTCTCTCTCTCTCTCATTCTCGCTCTGTGCCGTGTTTGCTAAGCTGGATAGGGCCAGGCGAGGAGCCGTGGTCTCGCTAGCGGGCGGGTGGTAGGTGACACTGTTGGGTGAAAGCGGCGAACGCGGCGGGTTTGGGCAGAAGTGGAGCAGAATAATAAAAACAGATTGGGTCTAGCAGAACAATTCCCAGCTCAACATCCTGCCGTCTTTCAGTCACTGCGATTATTCATGCCGGCGTGAGAGATAACCGAGTTAAAAATATAACACAACGTGGAGGGGAAAGAGAAGGATCACCTTAATTATGACGCCAAGTGTGTCTCTTTTCTGGGGGTGGGGGTAGGGGGGGTGCACAGTGTAAGCGGATTTCCACTACCACCAGTCCCCGCTGACTCCCCCCATATACCCCCCCCCCCTCACACCACCACCACCAAGAGGAAAAAAAAGAAAGGAAAAAGCTTTTTGGTTGTTGAGTTGTTGTTACATGAAGAACGGAAAAGACTCATTAAAGAAAAGGAAAAGGCAGCGTTCCTTGGACACACACTTGCGTCACTCACAGTTGCTGCCAGGTCCAATTTCTTTATTGTATACCTCACAAACATTTCAACATTTCCCTAAAGAGAAAAACTTCTTCAACAGCCGCCAAAAAAGACCCCCCCCCCCCCCCCCCACACACACACACACACTAATTTTAATCATATGAGAGCTCAAGAACTTACATTGTTGCTCTGTAACAACAGGCAGGAAAACAACAACAACAAAAAAGAATATTTTGAGTCATCGGGTTTTCTAATAAAGGTGCCAACACTGTCTTGGCAAAAATTCTGATGAAAACTTATTCAGAATCAGTTTTCTCTGAATATCAACTCTCCGAAACTCTCATTTTTCTCTCAAGTAATATTTTGTCACTCAGCAAACCGTATTTCAGCTTTTGGTCTGAGAAATTGGAAATATTCTGTCTGTCCTTTTTTGGGGGGTTTTGCGATATGAAACTGCCATTAGATATTTTTTCTTTCACGGTAAGATGTGGCCCCTGGTTCTTTAGGGCCGTATCCTCTGCTTTTGAGGAGCTGCTATTTTGTCTTGCTCTACTGCCGCGTTTAACGAGCCATCACAATATGCAAGTAATGGTTTCTGCATTGATTTTCTTAAATGCTAGCCTATGCAGGTTTCATACCTTGGCAGTCTGGAAGAATAAAAAAAAAGAGAGAGAGAGAGAAAGAGAGAGACAGAGATTTAAAAAGGGTTTAACAAGAAAAAGGACGGTAGTTTGACGGTACAATACCGAGAAACCCAAAAGACAGCGCTGAAACAGTCAATCTGGATCAAAACTCAAAATGTCATCTCGTCGCAGTTGTGGTAAGACAAGAAAGAGTGTGTTGAAGATCATTCAAGTTGACTGTGGGAGTGTGGGAATCCTGAAACCGGAATATCTGCAACATTGTTTTTAAGATACCACAAAATAGATATCTCAGAGAAAACATATACTCACAAATGAAGGATGACAATTATGTGAGAGAGATATTAATTATCAATACCGCCACAATTAAAACTGCTGGTTTCCCTCAGGCTGTCGTCTTGACCTGACACATTTCATTCTTCCCGTGCTGCCTATGAGAAAAAAAAAACATTCAACATTCAGTTAGATGACAATCACTATGAGATCATTTGCTTGGAAAAAATCAAGCCGTCTTGCACTGAGAATAAGGTACACAGAGACAGAATCAGCTGCAGCGAATGAGGTTGTTACATTTTGTTTGCAGAGGCTTGTGGAAAGGTTGCCCACTCCTTCAGTCTTTGGCAGGTGAAAAGGGGGGGGTGAGGGGGTGGGGGAGAGGGGGTGTGTTCTTGGAAGGACATCCTAAAACCTGTCTCAGGGTTGACACTGTTTATTAACAAGGCTCTTAGGTAAATGCCAAAGGAGTGTTTATACATAATTCATAAGTTACAAACAAAAAGACCATTGTTTTTTGTTTTTTTGTTGTTTTTTTTTAATTTGTCCCATAATAGCCATTTGCATAGAGAGCCTTGAAAAAGGAATTAGAAAGATAACCAATGTGTTTGTCCCTTTAAACCTAGCTGGGCTATCTTATTGAAGCTAACTGACAACATTAGGGCCCAATGTGGCACATCTTTCCAGGTCATCTTATCTGACTACCCATCGGGTCTCTCTCTCTCTCTCTCTCTCTCTCTCTCTCTCTCTGTTTTTTACTTACCATAATCAGCTAATCTGAAGCATTATTGATTGACTGATTGATTGATTGATTGATTGATTGATTGCTTGCTTGCTTGCTTGCTTGCTTGATTGATTGATTGATTGATTGATTGACAGGAGCAGACTAACAAGCATTCTCTCAGGACTTGATTATAGAACTGCTCCTCAGGCATCCTTTGCGAATTCACTCAACGCTTGGCTTTGGTTTAGAACCAGTGCTAATACACACCTCATTACACATAGCCTACTAATCTGCAGGCGTTTTATCGAGACAGACGTATAAAGCAGAACTCGAAACCAAACACCGGGCTGTTGTCGGATATTACAATGAAGACAACACTGATATTGTAGAAGCAGCATCAGGAACATGGCCATGTGGTCACTGAAAGCAGAGGGTGCTGGTTGCTGCTTCAAGATTTTTGAAGCAGTAACCAGCTGCGCCCCCCCCCCCCCCCCCACCACCCCACTCTCATTCATTTATCATGGTCCTGAGCTTGTCTGCCGGTACTATATGAAGTTCTTTTCTTATCTTCTGCAAACAGATGGGGAATCGGAGAAGTGCAGACGCAGTCACGTTCTGTGAAAAGAGCCCCCAATCTCTCTCTCTGTGCTTCAAACCCTGGACAACTAGATTACTGAGAAATTGATTGTCAACTCGGGGAATGACCAGAGAAGCTCAACCTTTGCTCTGGATGTCAATCTGGAGTTTCAATTATCCCTTCGCCCCCGACCAGTCACCCCTCACGCCAGCGGTTAAAACGAGGACACGGGACAGCAGAAGCACGGACGCAAAGTGTGCCACTGAGAATAATCAAGAGTGGCATGGTGCTAATGACATTCTGTTTCTGGAACATTCTGCTGTTTCCTTGAGGGTACAAGTTCATGTTTATCTAAATCCATTCATATTGTTCAGCCCCCCCCCCCCACCCCCCCATCCCCTGGTCTGACTGCTTCTTTCCACCCACGAGACTGTGAAATGAATTGTAGCCAAATCCCATCCTAAATCCAGTCATGAGTACAATATACTTGTTTTCGTTTATCTATTTTTTTTTTTCTTCTATGATGAAATATTTTCAAATACCATTGTGATACACATATCGCCATGTTTAAACCCTCTGATAACAGTTGCTTATATAATAATGTCTGGAAAGGTAATTTTGCTGAGACTGACCTCATGCCCTTATGGGGGGAAAAAAGATCTACGGCTTTGTTTAAAACGGTGTATTCCATACTGATGACTATGGTAAGACCGTACAGTACATTTAAACTGCAAAAAAATCAGGCACTCCGGAAAGTCTCGTTATGTATTCAAAGAAAACACAGCGTATTTGAATAATACCATGTCAGTGCCTCTAATGTAAAATAACAGAGGATGACACTACCCCAGAGAAGCTATCTAAATTATGCGATCGGTGTGTCACGGTTGTGTGATGTAGATTTGTGTGCGTGCGTGTGAGAGAGAGACAGAGATAGAGACAGAGACAAAGACAAAGAGAGAGAGAGAGAGAGAGAGAGAGAGAGAGAGAGACTTTGCAGTGTGTGGAGCCTCTTGAATATTGTGTGTAATGTCGATATCAAACATGGTCTGGATCTATTTGAGAAGAGCAGCATAACAGTCAGTAATATTTATGCCATCACTGCACTCTTCTGAAATAAAGAGCCATCGAACCATTTTTTGTCAGAAGACTCACTTGACTGACTAACAGAGAGGAAAACAAGAGGCATTTTTGCGTATGACAGATCATTTGATCTCATCCCTGTGTAATGTTGCTACAAAAGCTCTCTTCACGGCTATTGTGTGAGGTCGTGTTACTCTGTTGTGTACGGGGCTCAGTCAGTGACACGCACGATGTCTCAGCGACAATGTAGAGAACGCTAAACCTATTCACATAGACGTGTCAAACTGTCACCCACTCTCCGCCTTCAATGGTTCGTTTTAGAAGCATCATTTAACAGCGTTTATTCACTAAACAAACCGACTACAGCAGTATAAAAGGCCCACAAGCCAAAATGATAATTAAAGTGATGTGGACACTATTCCCTGTCTAAATAAACCGTACTGTTTCAAAGACCCGGCTTTTCTAAAGAGAAGTAAAGCGCTACAGAAGTGTGTGGATTGGTACGGGTGACCTTGAGCGATAAAAGTAACACCGCATTTTGAGTGACATCAGTTTGGCAGGGATACGAGATGAGTAGAGAGGAACACATATGGTAAATTGATCCTCGAGAGCACTGTTGGTTATTAAAGCTCAGCGAATCAAAACGGGAGGGCGAAACACGAGGCCAACCTATGTGCAGCTGCGGGTAAACGGCTACGAATTCATGTAGTCACCCCCCCCCCCCCCCCAAACCCCTTTGTCTTGCGTCACCTCATCATAATGTTTCAATCTGCATTTTAAAAACAATTCAGTATGATCCAGTAGGGCAGTGTATGAGCTGATCAGAAAAGAAGGTTTAACTCAACGGAATGTACGATATATGTGATTACAAACCATAACCTGCGGAGGCTTCCTTCGTGTCCCTTCCCACTGAAAAAAAAAACAAAAAACATAATTCCCTCATTTAAAGCTGTTCAGAGAAAGCGGCCCATATTCACTTTTAAAAAACATTTCAACCTCCGTTTGCTGTAGGAGCTGAATTCTGTAAAAATTCTGCCATCTACTGGACAAAATGCTTACTACCTCATGGTATGTTTTCCAGAATACCAGATACCGTGCAGGGAATTTTAGGTTCTCACACAATGTCTCACCAATCAGATCTTACCCGAGTGAAGAGATTTAGCCTAATATAGATAAACAAGATTTAACTCACAATATTCAAAATTTGTGGTAGTTCATGAAATTGTCGTTGCACAGTTTTAATAGTCTAACAGAAATTAATGGAACCCCGACTTACACTGCCAAACGACTGGGGGAGAGGGGGGCTGCAAAATTGTGACGTTATATAGCCTAAGTAGTTTTT
This sequence comes from Chanos chanos, assembly GCF_902362185.1. NCBI lineage: Eukaryota > Metazoa > Chordata > Actinopteri > Gonorynchiformes > Chanidae > Chanos > Chanos chanos. The sequence continues at coordinate 3,280,756 of NC_044510.1, forward strand.
TCTCCCAGCTGCCAAGATTTCATCGACGTGCACAAAACCTCGCGTTGACTCGGGAGAATCTGGTCGTTTTCAGTTTAAGCTGGCGGTAAGAAGATCATTCCGTGGATCAGTAATTGATATGGTTGGGTGCTATGTAATTATACTGGTCAATTCTCTTTTTCTTTTTAATTCTTTCTTGGGGGGTGGGGGCAGTTGCTCGAGACCAGCTGGGTTTGAGACAATGTGTCCTTTCCAAAAAAAAAGAAAAAGAAACCCTCACTTCAAAAGCAGTGTGTCACATTGTGTGATGCTACAAATCCATAGTTTAATTAAAGAGGATTTAACGTCAAATCCTTACGAAATTCCTAAATCCAACACAACGATCTTTTGTATACAAACGTTTTCTCCGTGCTGTTTTCAGAGAAATCCATCGATTTGAGTCACATGAAATCAAATCTCCATGTAGTGAGTGCATGCTTATCCCAGGAACAGAGAATCGAAAAGTCGCTATCAAGTCACTTTGTGAGTGGAGACAGCCGGATAGCGATCTAATTCGTGCTTTGGTGAGACTGGTATTACTATGTGCTGACTAACATTCGCTATCAGTAGCAATACAGTCATAGAACGACCCAAAATGTCTATAAGAGACACTGAATGTCACAAGTCGCTATTAAAACCGATGCTCTATAGAGCTTCTATTCAGCTTCTAGAAGCGTCTCCAGCTTTCTCTTTAGCTTACTTATGTGTGATGCGAGGCCTGTCATTGACCTCTGGGGCCGCTAGCGCTAGTCTGTAACTAGTCTAGAGGGATATTAAAGTCAATAAAACTGTTCAATTAGAAAACGTGGCATGAAGCCCGTGGTATGAAAACAAACAACGACAAAATGCTGTATATACGAATAGCCTATTTATTACCAGAACCAGAGGAAACATCTTACAGAGCACAGTTACTAAGGCTTCCAAACCAACAGTATAACATAGAATTTAGTTCAGCAGGGAGCGCCCATACAAACAGAATCATCAATGACAGTTGTCAGCCATCAGCTGTGACTGCTTTTTAAAAGCAGATTTCTCTTTCAATGTAATCTCTTTTTTTTCTTCTTCTTTTTTATTTCTGTTTCTGCGTTTCATTTTTAGCTTATATCATTATGTTCTGTTATCATTCAAACTATATGGAGAGTTCTGTTTGGAAAGCTCATGTCACATCAAATATGAATGTACAGAAATGTAGACATGTACACATATAAATAAATAAATAAGTGCAATCTGTTGGCACTATGTAATCCTGGGGAGGGGGATGGGGGAGGAGCTTCAGGGTGTAGCACTGTTGTATGAATCAGCTATGAATGACATACTGTCTGTCCCATATACAGTGGTTACATGGTACATTACTACACAGAATGTGAGGGTGTTTGATGTCAACTAATGATGTGAAGCTAAGCTATAGCTCAGAATTTGTCTTTTATCTGCAAAATGACAGTTTATCGTGTTATTACATATTCAGCTGCTGCTGATTTATGCCCATTGTCTCCAAGATGACTGTTTTCGTATGATATAAATAGAACCTTTACTTATGTGTGGCCAATTCTTAATTATATTTGAATATGTTCTGTTTATGGTTGATTCACAGAGGCCCTCTCTCTCTCTCTCTCTTTCTTTCTCCATCAAAACAACATCTGAAAGCCAGACACTTTCAGCTGTAGCAGCATGCCTTGGAACGACTTCCGAGAGATGTCACACAAACACAGGCGCGGGCAGTGCACCAGCTGCTCTGGGCCACGATGACAGAAATCTCGCCCATATGTTCTGTCAGGCATTCACTTCTCTGACCGTCATTAAAAATCGCCGTGGCTTAATTCAAACAGCCAGCCCGCCATCGGCCGGAGCGGTTCACCTCTTCCGCTGATGCTGCTTCTTTATGACATCATAATGACATATTCCAGCCTTTGCCATACAAGCAGTTTGTAAACAAAGTCTTTTACTGCGCAGTTCTATCCTTCTGACATGATCTGGTTGATTTTTCTGTCCCATGGAATATACCTGTAAACAAACGCACTGCGTTGGCAGGAAAATGGTTGGAACCGTGTCCATTTGGAAGGCGCCTGATTTTCCGAGCTGAATTTTCCTGTATGAAACGGTCATGCTAATGAAGCTGAGACACAGAAATAGGGGATCAATGGGCTTGTCAATGGCACGAATTGATCAGCTATCAGCTTTCCATGCAGCTAACCCTCCATTTCTGGTCACGGTGTTTGTTTTTTGTTTTGGTTTGTTTTGGTTTATTTCAGGGACCATTTCCTCTTTTACAGTGCGTGTGCGTGTGTGTGTGTGTGTGTGTGTGCGTGCCTGTGCGTATGTGCGTGCGTGTGGTGCTACAGTGGATTGGATATGAGAGAGAAATACATTAAAAATACATTGGCCAGGTCTGTGTGAGCGGAAGGATGGCTCAAAGTCATTATCCTGTATCCATAAATAAATAGTTTATTCTCCATGTTTCCATGCATATGAATGCACAAAATATCTTCCACTATTGCCCTTCCACATCAAAGCGCCGTCAACCTCTCAATTTTTCATATCTCTGATTACAATATTTGAAAAAAAAAAAAATAAAAAATGAAAATTGAAAACGTCACATGAAAAAATTTGGGCCTGATTTGACTTAGTCTTGAGTAACACTTCTTTTAAATGTCCGGATACTCCTTCAGTTTTGGTTTTTGTTTTTTTTTTTTTTCACTCCTCTCGCTTCCTTTGGAACCCTTTTTTGGCTCAGAAATCTCCTCTGGTCTTGTTGCATGCACCGCATGTTTGCGATCTCCCCATAGATTTTCAATAACGGCCAAGCCCAGACACTTGACTGTTCCACAGCCTCCATCTTTCTTTCCTGCGAGAACTTCACGACTGATATTGACATACGTTTGAAGTGTAATCGTTTTGCTGAAATATCCAACCTCGATTTAACATCAATATCTCTCAGCTAACTCTGGGCCATTAAATCCTTGGATCTGTTGTTTTTTTAATTTTTTTTATTTTATCTGGTTGAATCTGTTCTTCCTTCAACCCACACAGCATTTCCTCTTGAACGAGCAGTCATACAAAGAATAGAGGATACACCCAGTGCTTAACAGTTTGTACGGGCATCATTCAAATACCTCTGCACTGGTTTCTAAAATTACCCTCTGGGGTGGAGGCCAAACAGTTCCCAAAAATCTTTTTTTTTTTTTTTTTTGGCATAAAGGGAAGTTAAATGGAATTTAGAGGGACTTAAAGGATTTTGGAAGGTATGAAGTTACCTCTGAGGAGTGGCTTATTCCTGTAATTCTGTATATGTGATTAATTGAATCTCCTCAGAAAATGGTTTTGCATTTGTGAGTCATCTTGCTATTATTGTGAGACACGTCGTTTAAGCTTCCGGCTTCTGTTTGCTCACTTCGCTAACGCAGACAAGGAATGTAATTGATCATCTTTGTGTAACCTCATCCATGAATTTAAGAACGTTGTATCAATAATTTCATGCTGTTGAGTTGCTGAACTATGAACTGAGTTGAATTTCATTTTCAGCATCCATTAAAGAACGACAGTCCAGAGTGTAACAACATGGTTTTTAAGCTAATCCGAAAGGTTTTCCATAGGACTCTGAGCTGTCACCCGAATGGTCCAAAATAACACAAACCTCTTCAGTTTAAGACCTGTAATGTCTTGTAACGCGTGTGTATTTCTGCCGACATTCTTGTCACACCTCCTCATGAGTGATTCATCTGCAGTGGTTCTGATAAAGAAACAGGATTGTTTTTTTTTGTGTGTGAATTTGTTTACAAAAGAGTAAATAGATTCTGATCCCTGTGTTTGTTTTGAAGCAACACCTCAGGAGTCTTCATTACAGGCGCAGTACCCTTTACGGCCACTAGATGATGTATTAAGGTCTAAGGGGCAGGCTTTTGCTCAGTATACGCAGACCAGGAAGTGAGTAGAGTGAGGCTGAATTGATCCACAGGAGAATGGAGATTACAGACTCCCTATCATTTGAGGGTTTTGTTGTTTTCCTCGTGCGCAAACCCCATGTGCGAATATTACTATCCACCGACGCTGATCTGTTATTTTATATTTCAAATGTCAGTGCCTGTAGGAGTGGGAGATGGAGGGACATTCACCCCTGGGAGATAATTATGACAATCACCGCAAGAGGTGCATCTTTATTTGGGTTTCATACATGTTTACACTAAACATGTATTTAAGCTCTGTGTGTTTAGTCAGGGGACCAGGTTTTGAACAGGCAGTTTGTGTGCTGTTAGTGGTAAGCATGGATGAGATTTCTCAGGCCACGTGTGTTGGTTTCATCATTCATTTTCTCATGTTGCAATTTCAAGTTTATGCATATTTTTCTGTACATAGTCAATAACTCTCTCTCCACACACACGCACACACACACACACACACAGCAGTGTCATTGGTCAGACAGGTCTAATAAGGACATTACTGTCTCTCCTCATTGTGAACACATATTTCCACTGTAAGAAGTCAATACATATACATACTGTAACACTGATACCATTTTAAAGTTTTCAAAACTAGAAAACGATTTGTGGCTGAAATGGCTAACATTTTCTCTAGATGATACACCGTGATTTTTAAACAGTCTTGCCAAGGAAAAAACTTGCTCACTTGAAACGCTGCTCAAGAGAAAAAAAAAAACCTAAACAACAAACAACTAAACAAGAAAAAATGCCTTCAAAAGAATTAAAAGAGGACGAAGAAGAAGAAGAGGAAGAAGAAGAGGAAGAGGAAGCAAAGGCTAGGCACTAATCTGCTTGGCATTTTGATATGCATGTAGTAGGTATTTATGTTTTTGTTGTTGTTGTTGTTGTTGTTGTTGTTTTTCTTTTTATGGAGTGGTGCAGTGCTGATGCTGTGTCTCAACAGTAACATCTCAAAACATACCTGAACTCTTAAACGACTAATAACTGAATCCAGGGGATCAGACATAGTTTTGCAACATGGTTAAATTTAGTGATTAAAAAGAGTGGTTAAATTGCTTCAGTTACTCCATTTCAGAGACTACTACTCTCCCAAGTAAGATGAAGTCCAGGCAGTAAAAGCCTGAACCGTTGTGGTATATCTGCTCTTCATTAGACTTGATTGCTTTAACCTTCTGAGGATTGGCAGGGGCCGTCCTTGTTTTGGTTAGCAGGAAGCTCGTAAATGAAGCTGTGCCCAGAGGTGATTTCCTCGTCACATTAAAGTCACACACACACAGAAGTGGAAAGGCTTAGCGTCTGATGACGTTTAAGGCGAACCACTTTTATAGTGCTACCACTCGGTAAATGATCCCTAACAAGACGGGACAGAACGCTATAAAAAAAAAAAAGAAAAGAAAGGAAAAAAAAGAGGCAGCCGGCCTCGCTTCGTCCGCTGAGTCTTTCAGACACGATGTACCAATACCGGCCCAGTCTGAGTGGCCCGGGTAACGCGTCCTGAGAGAGAGGCTATATTTCAGGCGGTCGGACACTTGAGAAAGATTATATTTACCCTTGAGCAAGTTTCGGAAGCTGAAGGCGCTCTTAACACTCTGTGCTGAATTATAGTAGATTTAGTTTCACGTTTTATGAAGAAACCGAGGCTTGTTTTTTTTTTTTTTTGGCTTTTTGCTTTTTTTTTTTTTTTTAAATTGGAGAGCCGGAAATGAAAAAGCGTCTTATTCTCAGCCGACCATCTACAGTCAATGTGGATACGGTCACGTGTGTTGGCATCATCTAAAACACTGATTTTATCACTAAAAACAGGCAAAGATGAAGATTACATGACAAAAGAATCTGTTTATAAGAGAACAGTATTCTACCTCAGGGGAAAAAACAAAAGGTGAGCTCAAAGAGTCTGATATGACAGTCATCACAATCAATTTGTGAGAAAAGATCATATTCATATATTGCAGTAAATCAGCTAAAAAAAATATTATTATCATTATATCATTGGAAAAAATAAATTTTAATCCTTAGCTATAATCCTTAGGTTTTTATCAAACATAATGTCACTCTTTTCAAAGGTGAACTAATAAAATTGGCAGCATAAATAGAACACCAGCTATTTATGGTAGAAAATATATATGCGTGTGTGTGTACATGTATATCAGTTAAAGTTGGTCATTAACAGGATAGAGTTTCATTTGTCATGGGTTGTGTTTTTTTTTTTTTTGGAACGACAGCTTTGTTCTCTCAAGTGCACAATGAGATGTAAAGGATATTCACAAAAATAATTTATGAGAAGAAGACACAAACAATTCCAGAATATTCTCGGGTAAAACAGAAAGAGATTCAAATTAAATTAACCTCATTTACGCTCTGAAGCTGAGAAAAGGGAAAAAAAAAAAAAACCTAGAGGTGTGTGAAAAGATGTTTGACAGGTAATACTTGACTGGAAAGACATATAAATGAAAATAACAAAATGAACTTGTCAAACTAAAATCTTTTTTTTGCGGCAGGAAGACGCTTGCCAGTAGTACTTACTGACGATAGACGCTATTTCACCAAGGCATTTTGTACACAAAACAGTCTGTGAAACTATATGATGTCATATTCAATACTGTGTAAAAAAGAAAAACATGTAAAAAGACATGTGTGATACAACGACCAATCCACAAAAGCCTGTGATTCATTCTCTCTGTCAATACCAAATAAGGTCAGTTTTTCTCTGGAAGTGTGAAGAGCCTTAAAATGAGACAAAATCTTCCCTAAAAAAAAAAAAAAAAAAAAAAAAAGACTTACTGTGCTTCCATTTTTTGTCCTTTGTACTCAGGTAAAATCGACATCCAAACACACCCCTCCACATATCCCAGAGGCTTAAAAAAACTTAAAAAGCTCTATGTTTGGGTTTAGATTCCTCCTCCTCAAAAAAAAAAATCACCATTATGCAGCTGGTGATCTTCAGATCTTTTCCTAAGAAACATCAGTGTTTCACTGTTTTTACCACAACCATTCAGAACTACCTGCGGCTGTGACGTGCTACCGTACCTATACATAAGACCATCAAAGCTTTGTGTAATTATCATTGTTACTTCTGACCGAGGGGGTCCAGACATAGGCATTGAAAACAGACAAAAAAAAAAAAAATGAAATTAAACCCAAAAGGTCCGTGTCTTCTCATGACAGGTGGTACATATTGTAGCCCAGCGGTGAGCTGTACAGTCCTAGGGGCGCCACGGGCATCAGAGGTCGTTGGTAAGGATGGTAGGATTGTCCGTACAGAGCGGCGGCGGAATGGAGGTGGGCCGCCAGGGGCACGGGTAGCGACAGTGCCCCCGGGTGCAGAGGGGGCTTGGCTGCCATTTTAAGCTTCTCCAGCTCCGCTTCCTGCAGGCGTTTGGCTTTGGCGCGTCGGTTCTGAAACCAGATCTTCACCTGGGTCTCGGTAAGAGTCAGCGAGCTGGAGAACTCGGCCCGCTCCGCGATGGACAGGTACTGCTTCTGACGGAACTTCCGCTCCAGCGCCAAGAGCTGGGTGGTGGTGAAGGGTGTTCTGGGTTTACGGTTGGTTTTGTGTTTGCGTAGAGGACACGCCGCTGGACTCACCTGCCCTGTAGGACACCAGAGAGGGAGAGAGAGAGAACAGAACACTTTATGGAGTTTTTGAAACATTTTCACGCATAAGAAGAAACGTGTTAAAACAACTGCTGTCATTAGTTTGAAAGAAGGGTTTGAAAAGCATGAGTCATAAATGGAATTTCACATAAAATGAAGCTCTGACAAACATCTTTATGAAGTGCACTGCCGAGGGGGGGGGGGATGGAGAGATATGAAAACTGTTTTAATCAGAAAAGTGTTAAAACCAAGAGGCATTTTTGCTGTATATAAACACACACCTCCAGTTTAAAGAACACTCATGAACTGCAGCCCAAAAAACAGAAAACAGAGAAGAGCAGAATTAATAAAACAGCATGTTTCCAACCATTGTCTATCTGTCTATCTATCTATCTATCTATCTATCAGTGGGAGTCTGTCAATAAGTTGCTGAGACACTCGGCTGCCTTCAGGTTTGAAACTCCTTTTCTCGGATAAAACAGTATATCTGCAAGGCCTAGCAAACTGAGGACTCACCTCTTACCTAATATATGGTACTACAGACATCAGGTTTGGAGTTTTTTTTAATACACAAAATGAGTTCTTTATATTTGAAGTCACACACACACACACACACACACACACACACACACACACACACACAAATAAATCCAGTTTGGAGCCAAATGACTGCATTTATAACGTCGAATAGCCTGTTAAAGGCATATGATGGCCATAATTCCCATGGCCACTGTACTCACCCATATCCAACAGTAAATTATAGGTAAACAAAGTACCTCACAGCGCTGATGACTACAAAAACTAGAAAATATGACGCATCGCTTGGTGCTTACTTAAAATTTGCGAGATATGAGTGAAAAGCGTTGAAATTTCACGGTTTGAAGAATACACGTTCAAGTGAATATCAAGCATTAACTGGGCCATCGGATTCACTCAGCTAGCAGATGGCGATTTGTTTAATCCTCTTAAAATGCATCCAAACATACGAGATACCAAGTTTTTAAAAGTTTGTTGATCAAACTGCGAGCCATTCCGGGAACCTCCAGAAATCTAATTCATAATTTAAGACTAACATTTTCTCGGGTACATCAGATATGACACAGGTCACTTACGTGGTTGAGAAAATCTAGAGTTCATAACCCAAGTTGTACAGTCCTCCGCCTCTGGGGACTCAGATTTGACAGGTGACGCTGAAATTAAGTCCTTTCGGAGTCCCTCTGGACTACAAGTATCCCTGCTACCGGTTGGGGAATTTGGAGTTTTAGTGTATGCACTCCACGATACATCCTCGGAACTTCTTTTGAACTCTTCGGTTTTATGACCAGACATAAGAGACTCAACACTGAAAGGATGGCTTGTCACTCGAATTTTACGCGCCTCCGTCGCCCGCTCCGACTCCGGTCGACAGTCCTCTCTGTTTTTCAAAGTTGTACAAACGGACATCCTGAAAAAAAATGTGCTCCTGTCACTCACGCATCAAGAAAGTTCCCCTCAATTCAAAATCGAGTTTGGTTTCTCTCAGGTGGAAACCGAGTCGTGTCTGACGCTAACCTGCCTGTGATGCATCTAGGCATGTGCTAGTAAAACTTTCGGCCAATAGTAGCGCAGCTAAAATTTAGGACCGGACTTAGTTGACACTGATTGGTTTGTGCTTCAGAATCACGCGAAGGATCAGCAATGGACTGAGCAAGGGAGTGTGTCATAAACAGCTCTAAAAATAATTCAAAAAGCAGATGTAAACCCAGAAGTTCCGACGAAACATTAATCAGTGGTTTTTTTCCAATAACACTGATATTGCTGATGCCTGTCTTGTGTTTCTATTATGTCTGGTCATCTTCCCTGATTCCTCAGTCTCTCTGACAGTAACGTTGGTAACGTCTTGAGTTACTGAACATTTTCAGAAGCAGTATTGACAACAGAAGAGTTAATAGTCCATAAATGAAAAAAAAAAGTACGGTTTTGTAGGAAAATTCAAGAGTAACACGAAGGAAAGTAGCTCCCTCAAAACAGGGTAATGGGCTAAATATCTGAACCACTCGTTTTAAACAATCAACCTCAGAGTGAAATGCAGTGTACGCGCAGCGTATCGTAAGTCTCTCATCACTGTCATTGTTGTTAACTCAGTAATTATAGAAAGTGGGAATGAAATGTCTTGCCACAATAAAAACAGCATATTCACTCTGAATTGAGACTTATTTGGGGGGGAGGGGGGGTCGTATTGGCTGATGGAATGCATTTGAACCAAGGGTTTTATTTCATTTCTGTGGTCATGCTGGGGCAGAAAAGAAAAAAGAAAAAGAAACAGCCGAGAGAGATACTTTAAAATTTACACAGCTCGTGACATTTCTAACATGACATTTCATCATTTTGTCTGTGCTCTCATTTAAAGTTGCAGTCCATCTTACCAAATGTCAGGGAACACACCAAGTATTGAATCAGATTTCTTTATTCCCAGAAAACAGTCGTGTCTTATCATTGATTATCCGTATAAATATCAAGCGTCCGGCATCATAAAACGTTACGTAAAAACACGAGTTTGTTTTTTCAGACTGAAGAACTGGTATCAAGCCAAATAAAATATTGCTTTCTGGGAAAAAAAGTTTGGAAAATATTCTGTAATTAAATTTACATCCAAGGTTTGACTCAGAATCTCTTAACCATGCCTTCAGGGAGTCAATGTAATTAAAGTAGTTACCATAAACAAATTAGTTTAACCCTGTGTCAAATCTTGAAATTGTTTGTAATCATGATGTGAAGTCCATATGTGTATTTGAGCCATCACCCTAGAGATAAATATTCTCTAGCAATCACAGTAATTGACTTTTGGTTTTTGACTGATCAAAGTGTTTTTTTTGTGTTTTGTGTACATGTATATGAAGTTGTTTATGTATACATATGTATATATGTTCTTCTGTGCGTGCGTGTGTGTGTGTGTGTGTTTGTATATGTGTACATTGAGAGCATGCGTATGTGTGTTTGTGTGCATGTGTGTATGTTTCTGCGTGTGCGTGCGCGCGTGCGTGCGTGTGCATGTTTGTTTGCATATACACTCACCCCAGAGCTGAAGGGTGAGATTTTGTGAGGGTTCTTTTTCTCAGGAGCCTTTGCGGCATTCATTAAGCAGCCTGATTTCACAGACAATCTGAGGTTGGTGAAGGCGCCAGCACGCAGGCAGATGAAAGCCACCCTCCCCAGGGGAGAAACTGTGGCAGTTTGGTGGCCCTGCCCACACACAACCACGCCCCTCCACCCCGAGGCACATCACTGAACACAATCTAGATCTTTCTACAGGACGGCTGGGAACCTGCTGCAGTGTAATCTTGTCAGTTGACAGAAAAATTATAAAATATACAGGGAGAGAGGGAGGGAGAGAGAGAGAATGCAGGGGAGGAGAAAAGGGAAAAAGGAGAAGAAGAGCGAAGCTGAGTGAGATTTGACAGGAGACAGCAAGCAAAAGAGAGAGAGAGAGAGAGAGAGAGAGAGAGAGAGAATTTCTTTGCCCTACATATGGCAATCAGAACAGTCTTGGCTCAATGTCCTTCTGGCTCACAGAGAACAGAACTAAACTCCTTTCCTGTGGTAAAGTATCGTTCCTGTCAAAACCAAATGGAAAAAAAAAAAACAAAACAACAAAAAAAAAAAAACCAGAGGAACAGTTAGGCTGAGATGGAAAGAAATTGTCTGAAAACACAGCTTCTGGTTTTGTAGGTATGTTTGGACACACCTCGCGCTCTGTAATTACCGGCTTCTCTTTGAAGTGGTGGAATGTCAAACTATTCATGTACTCAGGTTCCTTACACGTCACACTCTGTTGAAACAGTCATTTTGACAGCAGCCGCCACAAATGAAGCACAAAGAGAGGTCACATTTTTATGCATCTATGCAGTGTATTTATTTAATAGACAATTGTATGTACATAAAGTTTTGGAAACTCCTGCCCTGAAAAGCCCCCTGAACGTGCCTGTTATACACCTGTTATGATCACGGGGGGAGGGGGGGGGGGTGTCAAGGAACATAAACAGCACTTAAAGACGTTAATTACAACAGGTAAATGAGAGTGACCTCATTTCGTTTACATATGCACGGTCTAATGATCGGTTAAAAGATTCCTGAGCTAAACAAATCCCGTCAAATCGCCGAATCCACACAGTAACCGTCGGTAATAAGGGAAAAATAAAAACGCGCGGGGGTGGGGTGGGGGACGACTCGCATTAAGGTTGTACAGATCAAAGCAGTCAATAATGTAATTGTTTTTCTAAGACGACACTCCCTGTTAAGGTCACAGACCTTAATATAAAAGGGGAAGAGTTGGGAGAAAAAAAGGAAAAAAAAAAAAAAAAAAAAACTTGGCACAGTAGCGTGACAGCTACTGTCATCACTTTGCTTCCATAAGCACCTTATTAGGCTTCCGGAGACTTCTCCTATTAACGACCTTCTGCTGTAATGAGACAAAATTACTACTCTGGGCAAGAGGATGGCGCCAGCACCAATTAGCTTGAAGGAGGAGAACATTACTCAAAGGCAAAGAAAATTATCATGTAATGTGAAAAAATGATGTTCGCTTAAGAACACGACATTAGACGTGGTAACCTGTTGTGTGTGACTCAACTCTACTGTTGATGTTAATCACTGTTGAATGAAGTGTTAAGTACGCAAGGTTTCAGTTTGACAAGAAAAAAGACAGAGTAAGGGATAGGTTCTGTTGAGAAACATTGTAGGTGAGAGTGTTTTGGTGCTAGTTGGTTTGTATCTGTTTACTGCAAGTTTCATATGTGGGTTCAAACATCTGTAAATACACGCAGCATTTCTCTTTATGTTTTATTTCTATGCTTTGCAGACATGTTAGAAGCCATGAGGATCTGGAATAGTGTGCGGAACTGCTTTTAAGGTTTAAGGTCACTGCTTTTCATCATTTTTAACAACAGTGACAACAACAACAACAACAACAACAAAAATCATATTATGGGTGAAATAAATGAACAGCTATTTTGTATTGGTGTTTGTAATACACTTAGCTCTAAGACTCAGATAAGTCAAATCTCAGAGCAGACGGAAGCTAAGTTCAGGCCACGGTGCTAACGAAATAAAAACATCTCTCTCTCTCTCTCTCTCTTTCTCTCTCTCTCTCAGGCCCTTAACTTCTGGCCTCTGCATCGTGCCGTGAAATTACATCCCTCATGATTCTCCTTCACTGAATGAATCCATTAAGTCTCATGACTAAAACCGCTCACAAAAGGAGTTTCCGTGTAAACGCCTGTAAGTAAACAAAGGAAGGAGGCCCTGTTACAGACTTTTGATTTCTCAGAGACACTCACTAAATGATGCCTGCAAGCTTTTCTTTTCTTTTTGTCTTTTTTTTTGGGGGGGGGGGGTTACGACTTAATGTAGCCAAGACTGCCTTTTAATTTTGGCAGAAGCACTCAGATGAGGGTTTTTAAATGTATGGGTAACAGAGTTTCCGAAACAAAAAAGAAAGAAAGAAAGAAAAAGAAAAAGAGAAATTTAGCAGCGCATATGCTCTCAGAGCTTGAATTAGCTGTGTTTTTCCTTTAATTCATCTAAAACAAATTCCTCCTCTTTGTGGGCTCGACCATATCATTTAAAGTGTGTAAGATCCCAGGTCTGTGTTGTTTCCTGTGTGCCGAGCATGACCAAACGAATACTCTCAAGGACCATGTTGCTTCACAGTGTGACTAGGGTGTGTTTGCTACCGCTCAGCAGCCGCAGTCTTTTAATCTGAACTGTCGTCCTAACGTGGTTGAGATCAAACGGTTTATTTTATCACTAAAACACGACGCCACCCCGACTCAAAAACCCCTGACTCAAACCCTGACTCACGTCCTATCGTCCTGTGTTTACAATCTTAAGGACATGTCGTTGTTGTTTTTGCCACAAAAACAAGTGGGCACTGAACAGATGGGTTTACTGGATATACAAAAAAGAAGTATAGTAGTGTAGTATAAAAGCAAGTATTTTTGAAAAACCACCATTTGACATCTAGGTGGAAAAGTCAATATGATATTCGTTAATATGATCACGCCCCCCCCCCCCTCCCCCCTCTCCGAGGTTACCCCCCTGGCCTCACCTCACCCTCCTGCCACTCAACAAACCCCAACAACATTTAATGATGGAGCGACGCCAGACACAGTTGGGAACAAACCCAAAAAAGGGGACAGCTCCCTTACCCCCCATTACCTCCCCCATAAACACCCCCCCCCCCTCTTCCTCCTCCTCCTCCTCCCGTCCCCTTCTCCCCTTCCCTCCATCCCAGACCCCTGAAGTGCCACGACTGCCACAGGGACCTTTAAGAGATCCTCCACCCACAAGTTCAAAGGTCACTGACCCCAACTTGCGCCTTTGGAGACAGAAAAAAAAATCAAACATTGCTAGAGAGCGGTGCCAATTGCCTGTTTGATTGGCAGGTCCTTCAAGTACCGCCCCCGCATCTCTCCTTTTTTTGGACACAGGCACTAATGACTCAGAGATCAGTACGTGAAACCTCCTGCTAGATTGTTTTTGGTTTTTCCCTTCTAGCTAGGCAATTAGGAAATGTTCCACCAAGAACCACAATTTATGACCTATTTGTGCACCTTTTCGCCACGATACTGTAGCCCCGAACCGTCTATCACCCACTTCTAAGAGATCACGTCAAAGGGAAGCAAACATGTCGGTGGATTTACTGCTTGGCTGCTTTGAGAGGTGTTGGCTGTTGAGAGAGGGGTCAGGTTTAGCATGTTTGTTCTGTTTTCATGTGGAACTGGGAGCGGAGTGGGGGGGGGGGGGGGGGGGGGGGGGGGGTGGGGGGGGGTGGTGGACTGGGTTGGGGTTTATTAGCTTGTGTACGTTAAGCAGAGATGTGACAGTGCTCTGTGTTAGCGTGGGGAGATTCACTGCAGGACCAGGCAGGTTGATTTCCTTAAGGTGATGGGACACATGTGCCCTCTGTTTCATCTGGGGCTTGGCCCCCTGCTACTCTCCCCCTTTTAAGTCCCGCACTCTCCTGATCTGTAGATAATTGTTCAGTGTAATGCCAGCCAGGAAATGAACTGATCAGCTCCAGATGGACAAGAAATAAGGGGGGGGGGGGGAGAGAGAGAAAGAGCAAGTGAGAGAAAGAGAGAGAGAGAGACTATTCTTAAAACTGTCATCAGTGTCTTTTTTAGTATTTATTGTATATGATTTTTAGTGTATGTTGTACATGTTTTTTAGTATATATTGTATATGTTTTTTAGTGTATATTGTATATGTTTTAAGCATATATTGCATGTTTTTTAGTGTATATTGTATATGTTTTTTAGTGTATATTGGCAATGACCCTTTTTTTTTAAATAAATGTCCTGCCAATACAGATTTACTGACTTGAACTGAACTGAAAGGAACAGTGAAATGAAGAGAGAGAGAGAGAGAGAGAGAGAGAGAGAGAGAGAGAGAGAGAGAGAGAGATGAAAAGAGAAACGTTAGGGTCATGTTGTCATTTAAAAAAAAAGATGGCATTCCTCCATATTTGAAGCAATGAGAGAGGGTAGGTCACACTGTTGTCTTTCTGAAGGTGACACATCCACTGGGAGGATTATGAGCAGAGGTAAAAGCCATCAGTTGTAAACAGAAGTTGTCAGAAAGGGATCCGAGTCAAACATCTCACATACAAACTTTGCAAATATTCCAGTTTTCTTAAACATAATTCAAACACAGTGGTTGATTCTATAAGCACCACACTGAAAACAGAAATAAATAGCTTGTCTTGGCGTAGGAATAAAAACAGCTGGTAAAACTCAATCAAAACCATCTCAACAGTGCTCCTATTCAACACAAACTATAATCAAAAACCATTGAGTGTATGTCAGGGCCAAAGAGACAGACAGTCTCAACTCACCATTTTACAAATAACACTCAGTTAATGCATAAAGATAAAGGCCTTTGATATTTTTCAGTAAGAAAGTCGTTTAGGAAGTTCACGGAATTCATTTTTGCATATCGAACAAACTTTCATCACCTTAAACTTTTCCTTTAATGTTCATTTATCTCATTTAAACTTAACTGAGTGTTTCTAATCAACTCAGTTTCTTTATCTGAGGGGGAAAAAAAACAATAAAGAAAGAGAGAATGTTTTTATTGTGTGGGTTTTAAAATAATGACTCTTCTTCAGACAATCAAAAACACCTCAGAGTCGTTTGGGGGGAAAAAACACACCTTTGGCACTTCATAACTATTAATTAAGTTGATTACAAACTCCATATGTCCATGGCTGCTGGAATACTGCATTCGGAGCCATCGAACTCCTTGGTAACATCTTTGAATGGGATTTGCTGAAGCTAGAGATTAATTGCTACTCAATACAAAGTCAAACTTCCTCTGTTTTTTTTTCTTTTTTCTTTTTTTCCCCTCATACTAACCAAACAGCCCACACATACACTACATAAAAGTGAAAATATCCTTTGTGTATGTTGTTTTAATCCAACCATTCAAAACATCTCTTCACCCTCTAAAGCCGGAGAAAAAAAAAAGATACTTGCTTACAATCTCGCTTGTGTATACAATAATTTCCTCAATTATCAATCATAAAATTTCATTTAAAAAAAAGTTCTTCTTCACGGCTTGCGATTAAATGACGTTGTTTGAGATATCCACCTACGAGAAAACCCACACAGTGATTTTGCATGCGTTAAATTACCAATCAGAAATGTTTATTTAACCAACACTCTCGGAGTTGATGTAACACTGGTGAATTTGCTTGCGTTTTGTCCTGAGTGATAACATTTCACACAAATCTTTCTTGTGGTTTGCGAATAGCGGAATATATCAAGACCTTTGCGCAAAAAAGTAGTTGCCAGCTGACATGTTAGCACTGGTAGCTAACACAAGTTGTCTGAATGTTTCCAGCAAACCTTGTGCAAACACATACTTTCATGCTTCCACAATAACTCAAAAACGAATTAATCAAATACAAATACATCATACAGAAAACGGATTATGTTAGCTGATTTAGTGTTTTCGTTTGTGCTCAGATATCAAAACGCAATTCAATATGTTTAATACCTGCAGAGGTAAAGCTCTGGTCAATTTGAAATCTCTGCAAACACTTGTTTTTTAGAGCATGAAACTAACTGCTTCATTGGACTACTTTCATTTTATTAGATCCTAATCAAAAATAAACGTACATTATATATCAAAGTACAAAAAGCCACGCCCCTAAAATAGTTTGGAACAAATCTGTGTGGTAAAATAAGGAAAGTGATATCGCTAGAGATGTATAAACTATGAACCTCCACTTCAAACTGGGACAAACTTTCCTGACAAATCCATTGTACTGAGTGTTGCTCTTCTCCATAGACATTAGTGGGTTCTTAAACATTCATCATCTAGTGTACTATTGATCATTCACTTCAAGGAAAAATTTTATACTGAACCCTGCAGTCTTCTCCATAGCGGTGTCGATACCAGTCCTCCTACGTAGAGTTTCACATACATCTTGACAAATAAGCATTCTCAGGTGAAATGAACTTATTTATCACACACTGATATGGAAATAACAAATGTATTTTTGAAGCTGAAGGTTTGTTTTTGAGCACGGGGAAAAACAGACTTAAGTAAAGAAAGAAAGAAAGAAAGAAAGAGAGAAAGAGAGAGAGAGGGAGAGAGAGAGAGAGAGAGGGCGGGAAATGAAGAGACTCTAAGTCTAGACTGCCTCTTTCAGCTCCTCCCTGACGGTTTTGTTCAGTGCCATGACTGTGCAGGTAATTATCACTATACACAGTCTCCCAGGAGAAAGACAAGAGAAGGAAAGAAAGAGCTGTGTGTGTGTGTGTGTGTGTGTGTATGTGTGTGTGAGGGGGGGAGTGGAGGTGCAATGGGAGTGTTGGAGTGCTGAAGCACTAACGTGAGAGCGGAAATTCTCAATAACTGTAATGACGTCATCCCGTTTTTTTGGGGGGGGGGGGGGGGGGTGTCGTAATTTGTTTTTTAATGGGCCTTAGGGAACCTTCGATTAAGTCTATGATAGACTCCACAGTATTGACAGACGGCACGTGCACAAATAAAAAAATGGAATAAAACTTTTTTAATTATATATATGTGTGTGTGTGAGAGAGAGAGAATCAAACACCTCAGCACCACTATCTTGTAATTAAGACGCGAAAACATCCAAATCGCCGAAGCCATCTTAGAGGAGTTTCAAGGAAACAGTTGCTTAATAAACAGTGTTACAAACCCGCCTTTCTAATCACGTGGAAAATACCCGCGCCAACATCTTTAATATTAATAGTGCGAACGCGCTCTCAAAACTGTGGGGCTGGTTCACAGGCATTTTAAGGTAGTCAATACTTGTTGTCATGACGATATTTTCTCGTTTCTTTTTTTTGTTTCTTCTTTCTTTCTTTCTTTTATGTGGTTGACTCATGTCGCTGATGAAACGTAGATGGCATCGGTTGCCAGGTTAACTCTCAAAGTCATTCAGGCAGAATAGCAATTACACCTACTTCATACACACTACGACCACTACATACACTTACTTCATAAACAGTGTGGGCTGGTACGAAGCCATGTCTGAAAACAAGGTACCATTTAAGACATGTTGCGACAACAATAGGACTGACCGTTAAAAGAAAATATTTTTTGGCAAACTTTAAGAGATTATCCGAGGTATTTTAACTGCTCTGCGGTCGTCCTCAATATCGCTACCGGTTACACAGTAAACAGCACACTGTGACATACATTTGTAATTCTTGGGTTTTGTTTTTAAAATCGTCAGCTGTGGCATGGATGGTGTTCACGTGTGTCCAAAAATTAGCAAACACGTCGCACATAGCAATGCAGCTTTCAAAATCGCTCTATAATTGTTACCTCAGAAGCACCGATCATCTTGTCAGAGACAATTTTGTAGGTTTTATCCTCTATTTGAACTCACCCTTCGGGCAGAGTGACACCATTTAGAAAGCCTAGCAGTCTATTCCTGTCAGAAAATACGTCCTGCACTTAAGAGGCTCTTTCCATTTTGCTGCGCCCAACCCCGTAATTTGACGGCACGGCGTTGTCATCCTGTGTTTAGGGTATCAACCTTGATGATGCCGACGGCCATTGCTTTAACGTTGACGCTTCACTGGAAACAATGCGAGGTCTTGCGCAACGAACGGCGCCACCGCTGATCCATGCGAAGTATTAGAGGGCTGGGCAAGTGCCCGAAGGCCCGCAATTATCCTATCGCAGGGCTGATTTAGAGCTCTGACCTACGCTTAGCACCTCAGCTCACTGACTACATCACACTTAAATCACCAAGCCGCTTGGTGTACCTCCGTTTGTTCCCCGTATTTAGACGGCATTTGATGACGTTAAAACTAATTTAAAGATGTCAAGCCCCCCTTCAGTTAATAGCTTAGACTAAGTGATGGTCCTCACTTTCGTGAGTAAACAAGGTCAAAGTTCATTTTTGGCAAGGAGCTAACTATGCACTCACATGGCTCGCTTCGAACAGTAAATGAGTTTGAATAAGTGTTTTTTTTTTTTTGGTCTCTCTTTCTTTTCTTTTTTTTTTTTTTTAGAGATCTGTTCAAACGTAGGCGTGTGTTGTTTGACTAAAGATTTAACAATATTGCACAAACATCATAATTTTGGCGTTCCTCAAAAAAAAAAAAAAAAAAAAAAAAAAAACCTGTGGCAATGGACATTGCTCTCACTGCATTGTTAGATAAAGAAAACATTTTTTTTCTTCATCTTCTTTATATTTAAATACAAAAACAGTCCAAGTCAGTAATTATGTAGTAATTCCAAAGATAACTTTGGTTAACCTTCGGCTTGAGAAGTTTTTGAAATCCTCTTTATGACAATTTAAATGTTGTCAGTGCATCGCAGTGATATTTCCAGTACACCGTGGTAAAACAAAGCGTATGCGGGAACATTTTCGTTGTGTTTTTGTGTTGTTGCCAATCAAAGACCTCTCTCTCTCTCTCTCTCTCTCTCTCTCTCTCTCTCTCGCTCTCTTTTTTTTTAAGCCGATTTATGTTCAACATGTTATGAAACACAATAATTACACGGCCATTGGAAAGATCAAGAGAGTCTTCGATTTCCTTTTATTTAATAATCGAGATGATTATCCTCCCTCTTACTCTCAATGTCATGTTCGTCATGGCTGTGAGAAAAGAAGTTTGAGAATAAGCTTTGTAATCCCTACAATTAGGAGGAGGTGTTGCCGTTTGTACCTGGCAGGCTGTAGCATGTTATTTGTTAATGAACAAAGTAGAAAAAAAAAAGAGTATATAATTGCTGTCTAGTAATTGCTGTTTAATTTGAAGTTGTCAGGGTTATCAAATACTTTTGGCACAGAGGAGGTATTGTGGTCGACTGAACTCATCATTATGCAGTTTGTTCGGTTTGTTGTTTCAATGTCATTTTTAAGCAAGGTGCTTAAATGCTAGTTAGGAGCGTGGTAAAAATGGAAAAAAAAAATTCAAAAGAAGAGAGAATTTTAAAAAAAGAAGAAAGAAAGAAAGAAAACATCAGCTTTTAAGGGGTGGCAATGTGAATCACAGATTCAGTTTCCTCTAAAGAAAACAGTAACATTTTACACTTGACTGCAACTACTGCGCATCATAATTTGTCCTATAAATGATAAAAAAAAACCAGAGTGAAGTTCAATTGGAGGGTAATAGCAATCTCAGGATGGTACCACTCCTCATCTAAATTGACATGTCAACACGCATACACTCACATCAACCTCTGCACATCCACTGACATCCACTGTTTAACTATATGTTATGCATTCAATATTACACTGTTCTATTTTAGCCTCATCCAATGATGTTCATCACGTAGGATGTACTTTAGTGTAAAAGTTGTGTATTTATGTCTCTAAACCAGAGGTGGCAAAAGTAAAAGTAGAAGTACTTTTGTTAAAAAAAAAAAAAAAACATCTCCAGGTAGAGTTAAAATATCCCTCCTGGAAAAGACTTAAGTAAAAGTAAAATAGTCACTCACTTACACTTTACAAAAACAGTTGTCAGTTTAACTCTACTTAGAGTACTTTTTTTTAGCAAGAATACTTCTCCTTTTACTTTTGCTATCTCAGCTCTCAACCCAAAAGGCACCTGAGAAGAAACCTTCACTGTTCTTCGAACTAGTGACTGCAATACTAGGAAAACTAAGAAAAAGCAGGAAAATCGTAATTGTGCAATGGGAAAATTCTATTTGATCAATTTGAGGAAATTTTAGTTTTGTCATTCTCTGTCGTTTTGGGTCTGGATTTCAATGCCAGCTCAAATTCCTCACTTCAGGGTACAGAGACGTGTGTGTGTTTCTAAAAGATTTCCAGCCACCGCCCTAGAGCTCCTGGCACAAACCTGTATTAAATAGGAACTCTTTCTATACTCTCCCCGGGTACAATTCAGCTCTGCTATTGAGAGAGACAATTACGCAGATGCTGAAACTGATACCTGGCCCTAGTTTGTGTCTGTCACCTGTCAGTCGACTCAAAAAATAAGAAAAGCAAGCCCAAGTGGCTTTTATTCTGCTCCTAAACTGGACCCTGTCATCTAAACAAAAACACTAAACAGCCCGTCCTTTCAGTTATAATGTCATACAATCACGTAAAGCATCATCTTAATTTCATGGTACAATCGTGTTAAATCAATCGGTACGATCCTAATTTCATGTTAATGACAGGAGAGTGGAAGTAATCAGAATGACAGACATAATCTAATGAAAGTGAGGAGTTGAGGAATCAGATTCCTTAACCTCTTTTCCTGGCATCATTATGAATAATTCATTCCTTTTATTCTGCTCGGCGTCAGCCAGATTTGAGGTTATGAGGGGGTGAAAAAAAAAAAGTTTCATTTAATCAGTTTAAGACAATCTCAAACCGTGTAATCACGCAGGGCTTCCCTTTTATGTAATCAGACTGCAGAAGACTGTTTTTCACCCTGGCAGAAACTGATTTGATGAATGAATGTGGTATCGAAGAACCATGTGTTCTGAAATTGGAGCAGTGCCGCAGCCTTGAATGGAGTCGCTGACAGATTCAAAGTGGAGGTCGTTAACCTTCTCGATTCGTTCTGACCGCGCTGCGCCGATTACCCGCTGTCACAGTCACTAGAACACTCGTGCGTTCTAGAACACCGGGTGGACTGAACATTCCAAACAGCGAGGTTATAATTCTGTCTGCTTGGTCCCTATGATCTGTGAAGTGAGAGTTCATTTCAGTTCCTGTTCAGTTTTTTTTTTTTATCTGAAAGGGAGGGAAAGGAACAGTTGGAGGCCGAATGACTTTTCTAAGTCTGAGGCCAAGAGCCCGATTCTGAAAGAAGAGAGAAAAGTAAGAGAGGCCAATGCAAAGAGGAAGCCATTGTTTTGACACTTGTCACAACAATTTTATGACTCATTGAAATATGTCTTATAATATGGTGTGGGTGAGGATGATGATGATGATGTTGCAATGACCTGTAATGATGCCATGTACAGAAACAATAAGAGTAATTTTTTTTTAACAGCAATTAATGATTATCATGTTTCCTGTTTTAGAAATTAGATGAATCATAGAGCTATCATTAATCTGACACATTTTTAGGGTGTGTTGTTTAAAAAAAAATACATGCAGGTCACAGCTAGAACCAACTTTGGTTAAGACATGAAACACGGATACTGTAACATGGACATTAACACGTTTAAGGTACATTCACACGCTGTCATTAGGTGATCTCAATGTTAGGACAGGCACCATTGCAAAGCATGCCACAAGTTGAAAAAAAAAAAAAAAAAGTCCAAGCCCTGCCTTGCACGAACCCCCCCCTCTACTCCCCCACGGTGTCTCGTATAATCAACGCTTACTGTGAACTGCATCTGTCTAGTGCCATTAAAAATTAATTTGCTCGGATGTGACAGCCAATCTGAGCTTGTTCGATGTCTATGCTCTTCCATAGGATGAGCTAAATACAGCCATCCCAGAAAAAATACACAGATACACACACACACACACACACACACATGCACTCTCTGGCCCCAGAGTACCCCCCACCCCCCCACCCCCCCAGTTCACCCATGCACGAATACATCCAAACATAAACAACACAAGAACCACAGCGAGGAAATCTAACATTAGGATGAGGCTTAGAACCAAGGGATGGAAACGGTTCTTTACGGCCTCCATTAAGACCACAAGTGTGATTAGAAATAAGGGCCTGGTTGCTTGTAATCACATTTGCGCTAATTGTGTTTATAAGTGTGGCTACGGCATAAATTGGGTGTTTACTCAGCCTAAAAGCCATTATGGTACAAAGCTTAAAAAATAAATACACAGGAATATGATAGATGCCCTGCCCATCACAAAGCGGCAATTAAGTCAATTATCTATGATGAAAGACATGGACAGAACCGGAGGGCCCGGTCTGTGTCGAAAAAACTCACACCCACCCACACACACACACACACACACACACACACACACCAAGTTCAAAACAGAGCACGAAAAGATCTTTCTGATTTCACAAGATGGTCATATGTCATTTGTAGCCTGTAGATGAAATTCACAGCTGAGTTAAAGACAGGGAGTGAAGTTTTGCCGCAAGAGTTGCCTTATCGCTGGTGTTCTTTGCAAAGGTACTATCTGATAGTACACAGGTGTCTACTACAACTGATAAGTCAGGATCCAAGCCTCAGCATGGTCGAAGTTGTAAATCATGACCAGGCACCAACGTGATCATGATTGGCCATGTTCTCTGGGTGGGTGAGTTGATGGGAATTTC
This sequence comes from Chanos chanos, assembly GCF_902362185.1. Lineage (NCBI taxonomy): Eukaryota > Metazoa > Chordata > Actinopteri > Gonorynchiformes > Chanidae > Chanos > Chanos chanos. The sequence goes on from NC_044510.1 coordinate 3,304,028, forward strand.
TCTCCTCATCTCTTCCGCTTCTTACAACCAGGTCCCCATTTAGAGGCAAGCACATAGCATTCTCCCATGAGAGTGTTCTTCCTGCTCACAATTCCAAAGCAACTCATTGTTTGAAAAAAATTAGAAGCTGGTTTAAAATGCCGTGGCAGAGGCTTATGCTAGAGTTACTCGCCTTGACTGAGGTTATTTCTGTGTGAGTACTCAGGAAAAAAAATAATATTACTAGTATAAAACCAGACTGAAAAGTTGGCAGCAAGTTGTCTTATAGACCCAGATTAGTGGTCCCGTTAATTGTGTTTTGTCCTTTTCTTTCATTTAATTTTCAGGCCTTGCTTGAATGAAAATGAAAATGTTAGCTGAGGCTGAAGATTTAGATCGGTGAGCCATTTCAGACAGGGGATTATGTGCTTAAATTTTGCACTATGGGTCGACACCATAATACAAACATCTCACAAAATAGGATGAAATCACACACCTGCCTCAATCACCATCTGAACATTACTGAAATTTAAGGAGAAGTTCTGAAATATAGAATGTGAAACAGGTTTCCATCTCATTCATCTTCCAAAGAACTGCAGGCATTTCCTTTTAAAGACTTACCCCACATCTTTTCACTACAAACTGTTGAAAACATCTGTATCAGTAGGCTATTCAAAGACAGAGTGGAGCTATTCTGAATGCAAAGGGTCACCTAACGCCTCATTATTTAATAGTTGAACATTTAGATAATGTTTGGTGTTTCCTTTATTTTGTCTATTCCCCGAATGTTAAAGGGTTCAAGTAGGATTTGTCAGTAGCCTCAACACCGGGCCCTTTTGCTTTTCTCACATTCAGAAAAAAAAATCACACTTGGATCCCTCTTTGTCTGGGATTGTGTAATTATTCCTAATATTCACTCCTTTATCATCGTCAGTTATGACAGGGCGGTTTACGCCTCTATCGTGTTACTAATGGACTAATGGCTCCGAGTCGCTTTCAGCTCATTCGTAAAGCGAGCGAAATTAACCCAACGGTGTGCCAACGCTAACGTTTCATCGACTGAGCGCCATCCGAAGCGCGAGCTTCATTCTCTGGTTCTTGGTAGTAAGTGGCTCTCCATTTCAAACAGACCAGTTTTACCGCTTTGTGCGGCTGTCACCTAACCTTACTTCTCGGTTCCCATTGCGATTTCTCTAACAGCGAAGGAATGGCTATTAGATAAAAATGCTTTTATTTCCATTATTTTCAAACCTCGCCCCAGGCGACAAATGAAAATACAGACATCGCCTCTTTCCCTCACTTTTGTGCACATACTGACAGGATAGCTTCTCTCTGATAAACGTGCGAACACTATTTATTTGGGAGGAGGGGGATGGGGTCGGGAGGTAGAACTGACATTTCGGGTGTATTCTGTTGTGACACTGGAAAAGAACGATGGACATTAAATAATTTATATAGACACAGGGGTTACTCAGGTTTCTTCAGCTGATCAAAACAGATCTGTGTAGTTTGCCCTCTCCGGATAATTGAGCCCATAAATTTGGAAAACAGCTTCCAGTACATCTGAAAAGGAATCACAGAGCGGGCTTTGCCTCAAGGCGGTATGACGATACATTTCCAATATAAGAAAGGTGAAATGATTGTTTACAGACGACCAGTTAATGAAAAATCTCTCCCTGTCTGTAGCTGTTTACAAGTACTGTAATCAGTTCATGAGTTACTGTGTGTTATGTTGCAGATTGTTTTCATCAATTTATTTCTCATCATAATTGATGTTATTGCTAGACGTCATTAGGAAAAACGCAGATTTCTCATGGGTATACACTTTTAATGCCTGTTCTTTGACTTACCCATATGCATTTGATATGAGTCTTGCATATTGTCAACTATATTCTGGTACATGAAAACAAAAATGCTTGAACACTTTGTTTGTTAGGGTTTGTGGTCTGGGATTGGCTTGAAATTCGTTTAAATAGTGGTTCTGGCCAATCAGTCAACACTGATGTGCAAGGGGATAAAGGATAACATGGGGAGACCGGTTCTGTTTGCGTTTCAGTATTAGAAAAAAGTGTTGATATTGCACATGTATATATCTCTGTTATATATTTATAGATCCTTCGGGCCTTCTTCAGAGGCACAACCGAAGGCATCCTGACTGGAGCCATCACTGCCTGGTATGGGAGCTGCACAGCCTTCAACCGCAAAGCACCGCAGCGGGTCGTGCGGACAGCCCTGAAGACCAGTGGATGTGAGCTTCTCTCCATCCAGGATATTTATAGGGCGTGGTGTGTGTCAAAGGATTGTCAAAGACCCCACCCACCCCAACCACAGACTGTCTCAGCTGCTGCCGTCTGGCAAGCGGTTCCGCCGCCCGAAGGACCCGGACCTGCAAGCTCCGGGACAGTTTCTTCCAACGGGCAACCAGACTTATGAACAGTGGTCACTAACCAGACCATGACACACAATCACAAACACACAAACACACACGGCCGTAGACGTACATGCACAAACACACAAACAAGCAAACGAAAACACACGCATATGCACAATTACTACAGTAGGACCTACATGCACACAGCACTTTACGCACACTGAACGATATTTATATGACCTTTTCTTAACTATTTTTTGCTTTTTATGTTGTTATATGTTATTTATTACTATTGTCGCTGCAATGTTGAGGAGTCAAAACCCAAGAATTTTACTTGCTTATACTCGTATAACCAGATGTAACAATCTTGAATCTTTAACCAAGTTCACAGACCATCTCGCCGGGTTCCACCGACTGCATAACCCATGATTTATTCAGGTTTCCATTTAAGACTGTGCCGCTTTTCCACAGGTAGTCACAATCTGCAGAATTATCATCAGGATGAAGGATCCTTGACAAAGGAGTGTGCCAGGTGTTGGTTTCAAAAATCGGAACATGATCAGATATCTAAGCTTATTATTTATCAAAATAAATGAATGTATGTTTGAGGTGTAATCCGAAACAGCATCTGATTTAACAGTTGTAACTGTGTGAGTTTGACCATGTAAAGGATGTTTTTAATCAATCACTGTCTATCTGCCCATCTGTCTGTCTGTCTATTTGTCTATCTATCTATCTATCTATCTATCTATCTATCTATCTATCTATCTATCTATCTATCTATCTATCACTCCCCCTTTTTTTGTGGGGTGGGGGGCATCATTGTGTTTCCAGAGTTGTTGCAGATTGTCTGCTGGTGATTCTCTTCTCCAAATAACATGTTCCATTTCATTCGACAGATGCTCGATTGGATTGTGACATGGCCAGTGGGAAAGCCTCTACAGTAAGCTGGATTCAGCATCGTGTTCCTGGAACTGTTTTTGGACAATCTTAACCATATGGCATGAGATATTATGTTGTTGAAAGAATCCATTTGGAAATGGATACACTGCTTCCATGAAAGGATCTGATTAACCGTGGCGCTGAGATTCCCCGAGACTTCTGTACTTCTGTTCAAACAAGTATAGACACACACACACACACACACACACATATATATATATATATATATATATATATATATACACACACACACACACACACACACATATATATATATATACACACACACACACACACACACACACACACACACACACATATATATGTATTAGTGTGTGTGTGTGTGTGTGTGTAACATATTTAGAGCAGGTAAATTTTCTATGCGTACTATAGTTTTCAGTGTCATGACAGTTTAGAACTGCCTCCCGTAAATGGCAGTCAACATTCACCTTGTTTACTGTGCTCTTGTTTGTAAATCAGGAAAGCAACTTTGTGACATCATGATATGATTGCTAACTTTCACCATGCCAAAAAAAAACCCAAAACAAAACAACAACAACAACAACAACAACAAAAAGAACAGTCAGCCCTGCAAAGTCACAGACCTCCTCTAATGAACATGGAGCTAGGAGTGTGCTTTTGTCAGGCTGAACACTACAGAACACACACATATCTCTTCAGTATGACAGTGACACTCGCAGTGCTGGCTCGTCCAGGAGGTTCTTTACACTGATAAATAAATGAAAGCCTGTGTCTGTCTGTGTCTGGCTTTAGTCACTGGCGGGGGTGAGGGGTGGGGGTGCACGTTCACACAGATTGAATTAGTAGCTCCACAGCACCCTCTAGTGATAGAAATATTTTATGCCACTGATCTGTCACCGAATACATTGTGGACAGACGCTGTTTATGAATAACCCTTTTCCATCTATAGTAAACGTATGCTGTATATTTCTGTTTACTCATATTTCAAGGCTGCCCTTTACTCTAAAAAATCGCCAAATTACCCACCACAGATCCTATTAGCTGTGATGTGGACAGTCTTTGATTAATAACTAAATCATTAAAAACTTCAAATGGGAAAAGTTTAAAGATTAATCGCAGTCTAGTTGGATGCTCTGTCCTTATATGGCTTTATAAAATATCCTTTGTATGTTTCTAATTTGCTCATGGCCACTAGATGGCAGCATGCCACACCAGCTCTGCCGGTTTTTGCTGGTTCATGACGATCAACGGCTTGAAAAGACCCCACATATCTGTCCCACGCCACATGCCTGCACTCGTCCTCCTGGCAACAGCAGTTAAATGAGCGATGCAGTGTAGTTTTTAATGTTTTTCTTTTCGGATGAAATACAAAAGAGTCAATCTAAAATGACCGTGAGTCCGTGTCAAATTAAAATATGTATATGTATGTATAGTATATAGTTACATATTTCTGATCATGTTTGTATCGGTGGAAATGGGCCAGCCAGCTGACTGCCTTGTAACACTGGATCAGATGTAAATGTCGACGATGCGTTGCGTCTGAGATGGGATGGCCGTCATGTCGATCTTATAAATGGTTCACAACTTGCATTCACTATTCAAACATCCGATCTAAAAGTGAAGTTACAGTGAGGAGTACAGTGATGGAGAAGTAAAATGCTATCCATCTCTTTCCAGTCCCGTTTTACCCATAATTCTTAGGGGGGGGGGGGGGAACCATCTAACAGAACAGGCATGAGAACTGTAAACATCACATATACAACCAGTGAATGACAGTTTGATTAAGGGCCTGCAACACCGCCAAGAACCTTGTAATTTTCCTTCAACGGCCAGTTGAATTTCTCTAGTAAAACCACCTCTGACTCAAGAACCTTCCATTTTTTTCAACCTCTACAACATCAAGAAGGTCCACATACCACCCAGGCCTTGGTCCAAGCACTACTGATCACCAAACTACTTTTGGGCTACAAGTAAATGACATCATTTCTCTACAGCCAAAACTCTCACAACCCTGCACCCCCCCCCCCCCCCCCCCCCCCCCCCCCCCTTTACACTCCCATCTGCTGTTTTTTGACAAGAAGCAGGACCTGAGATGTCTCACCCAGCAGTAGTGGAAATGATCTCTCACCTCTCATCTCCAGTTAGGGCTGCTCTCACACGCACGCTATCTGCATTCTGACACCACCTGAAAACAATGTCTGGATTAGCATGCTGTATGACCCTCTGCGTGTGTGTGTGTGTGTGTGTGTGTGTGTGTGTGTGCGTGTACCATATGCTTCGCTCACTACTTAGCATTCTTGCTACTGCTTTCCCTGTGTGTTAATGGGCACTGTTTGGTGTTGCTCAGCAACTGGCCTTTTGCTAGCGTTGTGGCATTGTAATTATTTGTAATCTCATGGTTGTATTTTTAATGTATTTTTTTTTCAGTCCCTTTCGTTTTACTGTGGTTGTACGAAGGTCGACAGAAAAAAGACACTGTCCACATACGTGTCCACGACTGTTCTGATGCCTGCTGCCGGTCATAAGCTAGCTGCTGAATGCCACTTCCTTCAAAGTGTGGGGGGCTTTTACAGATTACTTGGGATGGGGGGGGGGGGGGTTACAGGCCATGGTGTGTTCTAATTGTCTGGTAACACAGGACTGATCAGCGGTGGGGAAACAGGGTTGACTACATGTAAAAGGTAAAGGGTGAGTGAAATAGCACTGTCAGAAATGCATGATGGGTGATGCACCTTCAATTAGCATCTATGTGAGTATCCTATCATCTGAGACCAAACAGACCTGCAACCTGCAGAAAAAGCTCAGAGTGGTTAGAGGGTCCAGTATTGGTGCCCAAGGATCGGAGGTCATGGAGTTGAAGACCACCAGAACATTTTAGTCTCAAGAATAGAGTTTAGTCTCAAGAATAGGGCCGCCCAAATAAAAGCAGAGATATTTGGATACCAAATTTTACACACACACACACACACACACACACACACACACACACACACACATATATATATGGAATGCATTACAGTAAGTACTGAAATTCATGCCACAGACTTATCTTACTTCCCATGGCTTGAGAGTGAGACTCTGGTGTGCTCTAGGAGAGGACCGCTGAAGCTGGATTTGAGTGTCTGCTAGTCAACCTAACTCCCAGATATGTAAACCAACCAACAGGAAGCTGTCTGAAACACCAGAATACCCCTGGGGGGTAGGTTTCACTCTGGGGCTTTTCACAAGGAATGGTTCACTATTACCAATATTTTATGTCTAACCAGAGAACTGCCTTTGGATTCATCTCCCAGTCTAGTCACTGCATGCTAGAATTATCACTGCACTTTTCAAAGTCTCATACCATGATCTCATTACATTCACACATTCACTTAACTTTAAAAATGTGTGTTCGGAAGAATCTGCACTTATTTCTTTTACCAGTTAAACTGTAGGCGTTTTTTGTAAATTGCTGTGGTCAAGAGCATCTGCTAAATTAATAAATGTAAACAAACGCCCCCTCTTTCTCTATCTCTCTCTCTCTCTCTCTCTCTCTCTCTCTCTCTCTCTCTCCCTCTGCTCCTGGTGAGAGTTTTTCAATAAAAATCCCAGTGCAGCTCACGGGAGGGAAACTGTGGTTAGAACTAAGGGGCATTGAGCTCTCATCAATTACCTGGATCCACTCCTGTGATTATTTTGTGGCGCTCGCACACACACACACGCGCACACACACACACACACACACACAGCACACACACACACACACACACACACACAGACAGACACACACACACACAGCACACACACACACACACACACACACACACACACACAGATAGACAGACACACACACACACACACACACACACTTGAGTTTTGCCCAAGATCGGTCTCATCATGCAGAAAGAAACGGCCATTTGCATGTTAATTGGATAATTCTTTTTATCGTGACAATTTCCAATTAAAATACATCTGCAAGAAGCGCTGTGGCTTCATGCCAGTGTTGTATACTGTAGTGTGTAATTAAATACCGATCTTAGCTTCAATACGTATATGTGGAGCAGTTTCCTATTCAGAAATGTAAAAAAAGTTACTTCAGAAGTTCATTCGAATTCATAAATCCATATTCATATTCATAATTTTTTAGAAAATTAGACACTTTTTGACCTTTGTGCTCAAATATTCTAATAATGACAGAGTAGTAGCCTTAAACTTTTCTCAGATAATATGTATTTGTTTGTTTATTTGTTTGTCTGTTTATACTTGATTTGGGACCTATTGGACCTGTGGTCCACTCAGCGTTAGCCTTTCGGGCCTCATCATTGTCAGTTTCCGATAACTTTCCCGAGATCCAAAACTTAACAAAATTTGTAAAAAAAAATTCCAAAAGAACAAGAGATGCTCAAACAGGAGGATTAGGTTTCCTGCATTTCATTGGAAGACAGGAAGATTAGGTCACCTGCGTTTCATTGCTTGTAGCTGTGAAGATTCATGAAAGTGAAATATCTGAGATGAAGCGTCATCATTCGTAAGTCACATGACAGAATGTGATGTTGTCTCCACAAAAATGGGGCGGATGAATGAAAACCATGATGACATGTTTTATATTTGTTTTTATATATTTGTTATTATTAGTTGTTTTGTTTATATTTGTTTACTCTCTCAGACCTGCAAAAAAAAAGAAAAAGAAAAAGAAAAAAGCCAATCATGAAGGTCTCCTCTTTTGTTACTAAAATGCCAGGGGAAGTAGGCTGAAGGTTAAATAATCCATTTTTCCGCTTTACTGCTTACAATCCATAATCAGCAGAACCCAGGCTCTCTCAGTGCGCTATCAAAAACAGAATCAATACCTACCCGAGTTTAACGGCCACAGACTTAATTGCCTGACAAAAAAAAAGAAGAAGAAGAAGAACGTATCGCGTAAGTCGCTGATCCAGAGAACTCTGAAAACTGAGACAGTTTCTTTCTGAACCCTCCACGTATCAACACGTACCGTTACGTGCTATCGATATTCGGAGAGTTCTCTCTGAACGTCTTTCCTCTTCGACGGCAGTGTTGTAGTTTAACGAACCGACAGCAAGTCGCGGAAATGGCTTTAGGGAAGGGAACTTTGTCTGTTACGTCAGTCTCCGTTCTTATCAGCCGAGGCGTAAAATATTAATCTTGGCAAAACTAATCTCGGTCGCAATTAGTTTTTCTGACAGTGTGGGCATTTCCCCGAGAGGCCTTCGTCTCCCACACCCATCCCATTCTCTTCACCGCTATCCTCTTCCTGTTCACATCAGGAGAGAGCCCAGTGTAGTATCATATGTCATTAACGTAATAGGACACATAACATTGTGTATTCTTATGTTCATAGCTCATACTTATTGCTAGCTTGCCCATTCATCTTTCTATAGCTTTCCACAAGATAAAATAATAAATATCTACCTGTTAAATGGTAGTTTGGCTGTAATTTAAAACATTTCGGATATCTTTTTTTCACACAACTCTTCATGTTTTAACAAACTCTCCGTGGAATGAATGTGATTTGTTACTGCAGGGGGAGATTTATCAGATTTATCCTCTGGGCATTCACTTTTATTTTTTATTTATTTATTTTGAAGTGGCATTTTCAGTGTAACAAAAGATGAAGGTCAAAGAAAATCTCCGATACAGCAACTCTGATTTTTCTGCATTTCAGTATATTCTGTAAAAAAAAAAAAAAAAGAGACCTCGATCAGTCACCTTAATCTTGTCCCTGAGGCGGTGGACTTTCTGTGGTACTGTGGAAACACGCTTTTTTTTTTTTTTTTGGTCAAAGCCTTGAAGCTTTTGCTTTTACATTTGGTTCTTTGTCAGAAGGAAAGCAATGAAAGACAGTTGTCAGCTAGAAGTGATCGTGCTGGACAGACACGCTGAAAGAAAAAAAAATAAAAAGCGGGGCTATCCTTAACATTCTTTTTCATTTTTACAAAACACTTCCACGAACATGAAAGATGAGTGAGTTCTTCTAAACCTGTTCACCTACATTCACATTCTCTGATATGAGCGACACAAAACAACATTTGACTCAAAGTTCAAATAAATAAGTACATCGATAAATAACCCAGCTGAATCCTTTCTGCATTGCTTGCATATCTATTAGGACATTGTCTAATTGCACAGAAATGCATATATTTTTTTGCTTATATAACAAAACATTAGCATTTTTGAGGGAAATACATTATTCACTCCTATATTCTTTTCATAAATAAACCCAGGATAAACATACTTCGAAACGATTCTAATTAAGAGAGAAAGAAAGAAAGAAAGAAAGAAAGAAAGAAAGAAAGAAAGAAAGAAAGAAAGAAAGAGAAAGAAAAGAAGAGAACAGAAAAATGAATAGGGGTCCCCTTGGTCATGTTTGTCTGAGAACAGAATAAAACGGTAAATGGTTTCCATGGTAACAGAGTGCGAGACGTCGTCTGGTTTGTGGAATCGGAGAATGTGACTAGCGGCCTCACTCAGGCTCATATAGAGTTAATTATCACATGAACCGTGAGAGGAATCAGTGACATCCCATAAAGGGTACCACACTGCGACAACAGCCAGACAAACAATTACTTGGAACTTTGTGATTCTGTGAAATTCAAGGACAGATTCTCTTTGAAAAATGCATTTTTTTTTTTAATAATGTTTGTGGACTGGGGTTAGTGGGGGTTTTATTCATTATTTTCTTTTCTGGTTTGCAAACTACTCCCACAAGATACTAATAAACTTATCCAAAAAATGTACATCTGGCTTTTGCTGACATTACCGCACTAAGCTGCTTTATTAGAGGCATACAGAGCCTGTCTAAACACTGGTGCACTGGAGAATGCTTTATTTCAGTCTTCCCTGCCATTGAGGCAGCTTCTGATACCATCTATTACACAACCAAAGCCAACCACCTTACAAACTAGAGAGTCTGCAGACATTTGGATGGCCTGATTCAGCACTTATCTTCCTCAAGGACAGGTTTTAGACTTTTAGGGGCAGGTTTTAGACTTTTAGGGTTTAGACTGATTCTGGAAGGTTTTTTTCTCCATTTATATGAGAGTTTTTCTTAAGGCCTTTTCCTGGGCTCGTTTTTTTCTCAATCTATGCACTACGATTATCAGCAGACTATTTATCTTTCCCACACAGATGACGCCCGATTATCTTTGTCTGTAAAAAATCGGTCACTAACCTGCAGACTTAGAGAGTGAAGTGAATGTGAGATGGAACGACTCACTTCAGCACTGTTATCGCTATGCTGTCTCTCAGCAGTTTCCCCACCAATCAGAATAGACTTTGGCTTGTTGTACAAGTTAAATGATGGGCTAGCGCAGTGAAGCAGGGACACTGTAATATCAGGCAATGATGATTTGTGCCTCCCTGCATTGACAACACACAGAGTCCGATTCAAGATTACTGATCACGAGCTTTAGAACCACAAAACAGAGCACCATAATTATTTGTCTTGGTGATGGCAGCAAATTGTGGACTTGTTTGGAGAGGATGATGGTCCTAACGTCCAGACAAATAGAGCTTTATCTACAGGAAACCCATCACAACCCACTGTACTTCACAGGGGAGTCTCCAGGCAACCGCTAGTCTAGAGACCTGCAGAGTGTTTACTGATGGGAAGAAACACATTACGCCTGTTGTGTTGCCTCAGTATTGATTACCTGTATCGACGGTTTATTAGGAGTACAAGTGATCATAAATGATTGTAAGTTTGACAATTTTAGCACAAGTAAGTACATTTAAACTCTAGTATTTTTGTACTGTGCATATTTAAAAACATCTTGAAAAAATGAAACACAGTTCTGCTTTTCATCATTAGTTTGTGCTAACACTGATTCTTGATATAATGATATAAATAACTTATTTATTTAGTCTAGTTTATGTGAGACAAAACAGTGTGGTGTCATAGAAACAGTGTACGCTCTATGGTCTGTTCACCTACTGTTCAAAAAATAATACCGCCACAAAATTGGCAGTGGCAATGTCCCTCTTAAAGTACACTTCAGAACGATTTTTAGAAAATTCAGCGCACAACTTAATGTTAGACGGGTAATTTTTCAAAACATTTACCCCTTTGGTTAAAACACTGTTTTTAGGGTTCTGATGGATGTGATGTATATCGTCCATTCTGGTTACACTTTAGAAGGAGCATGTGGCACTTAGGGCCCCGAAATGTTACTTAACGTGCGTGTTCAGGTGTCGAGCTTAATGGTCTGAGCACGTGTGTAACCGGTCTGTAGGTGTACGTCCCGTGTGCTCATGTGTAGCCGGTGAGTCTGTAGGTGTACGTCCCGTGTGCTGCTTCGCTTTGTTCTCATAACCACACGTCGCTTTATGTATGAAAACAGGCCCACGCACATGACTTACTGGTTGCTGCTCACTGCTGGTTTGCCCTTAAGCAAAACAGTCCCTGATGGCATTTGTCTGTGTGTGTGTGTGTGTGTGTGTGTGTGTGTGTTTGCACTCAGTGAAGCACAAAAATAGCCATTATATAACGGACAATTAAGTTGAGCTGTACACTCACTTTTCCCCCCTTCTTTCGTTTTACCAAGAACAAAAACTAGGTGTATCTGCCCTGAAGTTTTATTTTTGTAACTCCACAGTATGAGAAGCAACAACGCCTGAACGAAACAGACTATTAAAACAAACATTTCAATTAAAGTTCTGTACCATCTCCCCATTCAAATATTATACACTAGGAAGAAAAAGCAAGATACACATGACAGAGCTATTTTTTCCATTTCTGTCTGTCTGCACAAAGGAAATTGGTATTACTGAAGCAATAAACTGAATGAGAGAACCCCCCCCCCCCTCCCCCACCTCCACAAACTGCAAAGATATGCTCCGAATAGAACACTGTTATAACTGCTGCTGCTGCAAGTGGAGCATATCAACGCCATGAAACATCATTTTTAAAACTTTTTTTTTTTTTAGTTTTTGAAATAAACTTTTATTTCGGTTTATTCTATTTTACAAAATTCAAATTCTCTGGGTAAAAGATTTATGTGACTTATGACACAGCTTCAAACCCTGCATAAACTAAAAGAAATGTCAAACAATATTAAGGTGAAATCAGATTCTGCACTGTTCATAAACCTTGTCTTAGCGCCATTCTTATTATAGTGCCTTTTGCCCCTATGCAATCCATACGCAACCGTAACATAACCAGGGTATGAGATACATATTTTTGTGTACTAAATGGCAAATGAGCATCTACCCCTTGATTAACACACATGAAACACAGGATATGAAAACACGGCGCTTTCGAGTCGCCTTTAACTCTACTAATTAGCCGCTCCGGCTATACAACTCGTATGCATAGGACCTCCGCAGCAGTTTCGCGTAGCTACTTGACGCTTTTGTTCCCCACTTCAAGCCAATTTTTGTTGCTTGAGTAAGCAAAACATTTTTCACAACAGAAGTCCAATTATAGGTACCTTTAATTAGTTACAATTATTTAATAGTTTTTTTTTTAAATGGTTTTTAAACTATTAAACTGCCTCTTGATCCCGTTGACAAAGTGCTGCACTTTCTTCAGACGTTACGACAGGCATCATTTCTATGACAACGTAAAATAGGCCTCTTGATATTGTAATCAGTAATTTTCAAAGACTCTTCTATCATTATCCTGACACACCATGGTCCAAATCATTGACGGAAATGTAGAGAGAAATACTTTTGGTAGACTGTAGTTATGCCTCCCACTCTGCATGATAGCTGACAGTTGTTGACACCGAAAACAAAGATGGATGATTTAAGTTCTCAGAAACACAGACGGGAGAGAAAAACATCCGGAACAAGAAAGAATGTTATCTCATAACATCCACCGTACTGGCTGTCGATGCTAAATTGTAAATTAGATCCCATCGCTGTTTACTTTCTTAGGGGAGGTCGTTGGAAAAGTACACTGTTTATGAAATCTGATAGGGCCACAACAGAGGGGAGCAGATGAGACAGTGCAATTAGAGCGTCACATTCCATAAGCCAGTTGCACTTCTCGCGGCGCTGGGACAAATTACTTTGAGGAACGAAGCCAACCGTATTCACTTAAACACGACAAGCGCAAATTAATGCAAGGTACGGTTACGCCGCCGCGTTATTAGTTTCCTAGCAGCCCCTACTGATGAAAAAATTCAAAGTCATTGTCATTTTCTTTGCTGCTGACAGGCTAGAGGCAAAAAAAGGTAAACAGGAACACCTCCTGGACTTCAAAGTCTCTCATGAATACAGTATCAAAGTAGAATGTTAGCGTATTGTATTCGTGGTACACAACTGACAGTTACAGAGAAAGGGTAATAATATGCAGCCTACACTCTACTTTAAGAGAGCGACACTGTCTGGTTACGTAGAAACGGATCTCTGTTTAAATAATCAGCAAGATGATTATATGTGGCCTCGCAGGTGCTCTCCGTCAGATTTGAGAGTGTCAAAGCATTCGGGGAAAAAAAGAAAGAAAAAAAGAGGATTATTACTAAGAGGTCGTCATGGTGATCGTGTTCTCAGCCGCTGTAAATCAAGCTTCAGCCTCATCTCGAAGGCGCGAGGTTGCACTTTTTGCATTCAGTGTTTGGAGGATTTTTGATGCGAGTTGCCTACCCCAGCATGTGCCAAGTTAATCCTTTATTACTTTTTATTTATTTATTTTAAAAAAGGCCTATGTTATTTTCAGCACTCATGTCAGCAAAACATGACCTTATTTAAACGTGTTTGAAAGTAGTTCTCAAATATGAACTTTATATTTTAAACCGCTTCAGTCATCATTATGGTCCTGACCTTCTGGAACCAATGCATTTTGTGCCTTTAATTTCAGTGTATTTATTCAACACATTTACATTACATTTTCATTTAATAATTTCACAGATACTTTTGTCCAAAGTGCCTTACAAAGAACATAGCACGTTAGCCTACATCAACACATCTCAGTAAGCAGAAGGTACTGCTAAGAACAATTCCACAGACCATGTATGAAAGGCCGGAACGATTTGAAAGAGCAGAAAGATTTGAGGTGTATTTTCTGAATGTGTCCAGTCTGTTTGAGAATCATGTCGCCGATGAAGCCGTTTTGACAGCGATGTCTTACGGGATGGAGAAACTGACGGGAGTGACCAGTAGCTCTGTTTAGAAGAGGCTGGGGTGATTTTTCACTGTCCATCTGGACACATCAACAAAGCCGGCTGTGAACTTGTGCAGAAATGCAAGTATCTGTGAGAGGAAAGGACAAGTAGAGTTGAGAACCTTCAGCTTAGGAAAGATACAAAAAAACCATGTGAACTGATACCTGGACTGAGAGAGAGAGTGAAGACTGTGAAGAGGAGAGGGCCAAGCACTGAACTTTGCAGCACGTCTGTTGAGATGAGCCTGAGTTCAGATACTTGCCCTCTCTGTGAAACCCAGAACAATCGTCCAAATAGGCAGGAACCGAACCAGCCAGGTGTAGACTCTGAGATGCCAAGGCTCCCAAGTGATTTACTGTGTCAGAGGTCGCAGACTGATCAAGCGGCATGAGGAGAGATGACCGACTAGCCACTCCAGCCAATCGCAGGAAATCAGTCACCGTCAACAGGGCCATGTCCATAGAGTGGCCATTCCTGAAACCTGATTGGTTATGATCTAGAAGGCTGTTATCAGGGAATAATTGTGCAACTCATAAGAAGCATATTCTGATACTCTGATACTTTCATTCAAAGTGAATCAACAAATCGATTAATACACTGAGTGTGAATACAATATGGCATTGCAATAATTGCAAAACTTACAGAAGAATTACAAAGTATAAGAATTAATAGACACTTAGCTGGTACACAAGGATGAAATTACCAATAATAGTTTTTTATTTTTTCACTGATTGGTGAAAATTCTCAGCTGTCATGAATGAAAAGGGCATTTTTTTTCCTGCTGTTGGCTTTGCCCTTTCCAGCTGCCTGAGTTCAGAAAGTTCAGATACTAATACCGGAGAAGACTTCAGCGGACAAAACACCATGACAGCAGTCTAATATAATGAAGCCTTTCTGATAATGAACACGGATGAAGCGTATGTGTGGGATTTGACACTGCCTTTGTCAGACAGTGACTCAACTTGTTAATCACTTCTCACAAATGATGTAAGTGCATAAAGCCACAGTGAACTGTATTACAGATGCACTTACATGAGAGTATGTTCCTCACATTCTGCAATTTAGCTAGCATAATTGCTGAAGCGCGATCAACTAAGAATAGCTATTTACGCCCAGTCTCAAATAACCACAGTAAAAGATGCTGCTTCATTTTGCCTGTTTTGAGAACAAATAAGAACATCAACACAATCACACATCATTCAGAAAACCCTGCACGGTTTTTGTTGTTTATTTTATTGCTTCTGTTTATTTGTTTGTTTGTTTGTTTTTTAGTTTAGTTGGCTTAACTTAATTGGCTTAGTTTAATTGCTTAACAGGAAATTCACTGTCATCACACACGTGACTGTTCATGACACAGTAATGAGAGTATTGGAGCTACAAACACCAAGGTCGCGGCGATAATGAGACCACGTGTCAAGACCACTTTACCCCTCCAGTCTGGTGCCACTGCCCGAGTTACTGAGGGTTTGACTGGAACCACCAGACTCAGCCTCCCTTTGCCCTACATTGTGGAGTTTTACAGAGTTCAGCATAGTAGATGTCGCCGTGATGTCTTTATTGAAATTCTGTTCTCTCTTTACCATAGGACATAGTTTTGTTCAGGTGATAGCTGACTGATGTGTGTGTGTGTGTGTGTGTGTGTGTGTGTGTGTGTGTGTGTGTGATGCTGTTTCACACGCGCTGTTAAAAATGGGTTATATCGTGCTAGGCATGGAGCTGTGTACTAAAGGAAGATACTAGATGACACACACAAGGTGTTTCTCGACACTATATAAGGACATCAGACTCAGCCTCTAGATCATGGTTATTCAATTACGAACGCAAGTTGGCCGAATTTCAAAACCTTGTTCATGGGCCAGAAATTTTTGGCAGCCTACTTACATTTGCATATTTACATGTATATAACTGGTTTTGTGTGGCTCGCAGAATGTTTATGGTGCTGTAAAACAGAGTTATGTACATATATATATATATATATATATATATATATATATATATATATATATATACATGGTGAAACATCCCAATGCTGTTCTACTGTATATGTCAGCACTCATGGAATACCTGTTGTCCAATCATATTAGTCGACCGGAACTAATTGGAGTGTAATTAGAATTTCATGGCAATCGCCTCTGGGCCACTGGAGATCACTCTAGGGCCAGATGTGGCCTGCAGGCAGTCAATTGAACGGGCCTGATCTAGATCCCTGGAGATCCACTACATGATCACATATTTGTGGGGGCTAATCTAGTCTATCCAGTCTTGCGCTTCCCGGTGGAATTGCATCCCGCAGTCGCGTCTTCATTCGTACCCTCGTTACATCTGGGCCCCTCTGTGTTTGCGTGTTTTCCTCCGTGGCGGATTATTTGCAGTCAGTTCCATGTTAGCAATCGGTCATGTTTGCTCTGCGTTTAACCAGAAGGCAACAGCCAATCTGTCAAATCCACTGCAGACGTCGCGTAGCGAAAACATCCGCGCACCTATTCCGCTCAACAATTAGCTGGATCTCCCATCGTTCAGCATCTCTACCTGTCCTGAATTCCAATGACACTGCTTCGGCTTACAAGGGAATAAATGTGAACCACGTGATTGGAAAAGGTCAAGGAATGGCTTTCTCCCTTTACGTGAGAATATTCAAGAGTCTTTTGGCCTTAACTAGGTGGTAATTACGAACGAATTAAAGAGTGTATAGACCCAAATGGCTCATCAACATCAATCGTTATTTCCCCTCACAAATGCGTCCATTGATTCGCTAAGAATTCTCCAGAATGACATTGACAGTCACGAAACATTATAGGAGCGCCATGTGCAAAACATTTCCCATTCATTACTTTAATGAAACGTTCTTGTAACATAATTTGAATATTCCCGTTAATAACATATGACAAAACGCATTCTCTTTTGATGCACTAACCTCTTGTCTTAAGAATGTACGCTGTTAGACTTATCAGAGTAAAGTTCTTTTGCCTGTGTGCTTTTCATGTTTTGAAGTGAATGTGTTGGAAAGTCAAATACCTTTCACTCAGTGATGTTTTCTCACCTCTATACTACAGTTTTCCTTAATTTCTTTAACCAGCTTATGATTAATTTTCAGAGAGAATAACCAGCACACACAGCTATGACATAGCCTGTCTCTGGCACTTTTTCCCAAGCCTTGTTTTGATATCATAAAATGACAGCTAAATTACTTAGCACCCACAATTCTACCTTAACATCTTGCAACTAAGACACAGCTGCAGAGAGCTGCTACCAGCTTTAAGTGTCAGAACTGCGACTTAACCTCACGATTAAAAAAATGAATACTTCAAAATTCTTACTCTAGTGTCTAGTTTCTGACCCTAGCTCTAGTATCTCATGGGAATGACGTAATATTACATATTACCAATCAGCATTTCAAATTTTACAACTTAGTATTACAGAATCAGGAGCTAATAACTCAAACTTGTTGCACCATGTTATTGACAGACTTGGTGTGCCATTTATTGAGCAGGTGAAATAGCCTACAACACTAACTAAAGACATGGTGGCAAACATAACACAGACATGCTGTCTAAGTTGTAATGTTCCGATAAGTAATTGTAATTACAACATTATAACTGGTAATTGTGGTATTAAATCGTGCCTCTGAAAAATTAAGTCATAATTCTGACATAATCAGTAGTAATTTTGAGATATTAAGATGGAATTCTGTAATGTGGATTCATAATTAACTCAGGGCTCTGGCACATTAAGCAGTAATTGCGGCTTTTAAGACATCAAATTGCAGTGACGTGTGTGTGTGCGTGTGTGTGCGTGTGTGTGCGTGTGTGTGTGTGTGCGTGTGTGTGCGCGTGTGTGTGTATGAGAGTGTGCGTGTGTTTGTGTGTGTGTGTGTGTGGTATGTGTGTGTGTGTGTGTGTGTGTGTGTGTGTGTGTGTGTGTGTGTGTGCTTGTTTTGGCACAGTGTTGCAGTCTTATAACATGTTCAACTCCAGAGACAATTTCAACTTCCGTATTTCTAATTAACAGAAATGAGGCATAATTACAACGTCCCGAGTAAATTATTTCAACCCTCGCAATAATTTGTCCATTACCAATAAGTAGCGTTTTGTGAAGAGTTATAAAATTGAACGCGTTCTGCGTTTGTAGTGACGCACACAAAACACGGCAAATCGACCAGGACCGGCCCGAGTTTTCTCAGTCTCCTACCGACATCCCACGGGAACAGCACGCAGTCCCACCTAACCTCAGCGCACCAGATCCAAATGACCCAATCCAATGACCTATCAGAATAAGTCAATACTATTGACATTTGACCCGATCTCTACGGGGCTCTCGGGAACACTTCCTCACGTATTTTCCCGACGACATCTGTGCTCTCTCCAGGCGGCATGGGGGAGGCGGGAGGACGGGACGGGCCGTGGAGACGGAGCAGTGAGTGACAGGTGCGACGAGGTCACGGGGGTCAGGTGAGTCAGACGGAGCGGCTGACACCTGTAAAATGAGGGTCGACACGTCCGTTTGATGAAAGAGGCAAAGAGAGACTCTTTTACCTGGCGCACCACCAGGGTGCCTGAGACAACTTCAATACTGCATTTAGAGGCATAACGCATTTGGTCTCGCAGTTGCTTCTTTTTAACAGAGCGAACGTTACGATAATGTTAGTTCAACATTATTTTGACAATCTTTTAAATTTTGTTTGTTTGTTTGTTTGTTTGTTTGTTTCAGATTTTGATTTGATACATTCATGAATATGACCTTTTTTTCCCAGGCTGAATGTGAAGCTGAGGAGACCCAATTTACGCAATGGCCCGATTTGGACAAATCAGAGTAGAGAGTCATTTCTCCTTCTGACTCTTCTTTCATATTTCTTTAAGATGAATTATCAGCATTGAAGATGTGCATAAGGCCTGTAATAGTTACTGCAGTCATGAAAGAGCATTAGTCGTATGTAATCCTATCAGTAATCATTACAACAGTAAGCAGAAGGCCTTGTAGACAAACTCACATTAATAACCACAGGTCAGGCCAACATAAAACTGTCAACAGCATAGAAACAATGGGAACAAATAAAACAAACAAACAGATAAACATCTAAAGTTAAAAAGAACTAAAATAAAACAATTTTGTGGTAATACTACGACTAAAAACTTATAACATTATTATTATTAAGTCCAGTTCAGATCAATACGATATCATCAGTGATACACTTGCCTCTGCTTGCTTCTCAAGGTCATGTTGTCCTGTGTTGTTCCTCTCAGGGATAAAACATTATTCATGCCCTGTCACTGAGATGCCTGTTGTGATGGACTCACAGTTTATGCTCAGTCAGTCTCTATGGGAGGTAACAGGGTTGACCGACACCTCACCGCTGGACACTGCACCACTAAATTCTCTCAGGAGCTCAGTGTATAAAAGAAATGCCCATAGTCCATTAATCAGCTTGATCTAATCAATTTAAATGGAAACGCATCTTTTCATAACAAACTTAAGATGTGTGTGCGTGTGTTTTTTACTGTTTTCTTTTTCTTTTTTTTTTTAACCAGGGATAAAAGGCCCATGCAAGAAGGGACACAGCATTCCAGAGCAAATGACAAAGAGAGGGAGAGAGAGAGAGGGAGAGAGAGCGAGAGAGAGAGAGCGAGAGAGAGAGAGAGAGAGAGAGAGGGGGAGGGAGAGAGAGAGGGAGACAGACAGAGAGAAAGAGCAAAATGATCTCTCTTAGCTCTGATTGTGTTTGATGTTGTCTGGTCCACTGAAACAGGCGTCAAATATTGACACGTAGAGAAATGTCAATATTTGACTTTTTTTTGTCGGAAAACATCAATATGTGTCATGGCTGAATTCTGTACTTCATCCATTGGAGGGCGCTATTTCTACTTTCTCAATTCTCATTTTCATTTTAACAAAACCTGTCAAATGGTCTCTCCATTCAAAAATTATCCAAAGGAGCTTATGTAAAAAAAAAAAAACCTCTACTGGTTAAGGGTGGAGTTTTGGTTCTCATTAGGAACAGTATCTTTGTAACTGTTCACGCATGTTAGTGATATGTTACAACACTGACATTTGCAAATTTGACATCTTTTCATGGAATCAGATTGGTCCGATATCTTTTAACAATTACTGTTATTATTTAATGCACCATCTAGAAATTATTTATCACACAGAGTATATATTAAGACTTTAAAAGGGGTGAATTATTTTTGAAGAGGCGTAGTTTGTGTTCATAAAATCCCATTCAGTTTAACTTAATGATCCAATATATCACCACAGGGGGCCAGTTAGTCCGAATCCACAATGCAATGTCGGAGCAAATAAGTTCCTGTCACATACCTATCACGCATTATGTTATAAATCTTACCAAATGACTATCAGAGCATATTCAAGTCAAATGGTTAAAAATATATATATATTTTTTTATATCAATAGACAGAAGCCATAAAATGTCCAAAGACATCATAAATGCTCTTAACACAATTATCTGTTGACAATATTTGTGTTGTGTGTTGCAACTGTTTGTTGTCGTGAACAACAAGCTACTTGGACAAAAGTAAAAAGAATCATTTGTATGACGAAGGCGGGAAAAAAAGAAGAAGAAGAGGAAGAAGAAAAAAACATCTGTCTTGATCTCTATCTGTTCCAAACGAACAGAGGGCCTTCCAGCGCTCTCCCAGCTCAGCCCAAAAGTCGGGGAAAAGACAAATCTCTGAGAAAGTGATAACAGACAGACATGGCAGCACTAGGAAGAAGAACAAAGCAGCAAGGACGTGTTTATTTGTGACCGGGCCGACAGTTCTACCAGCAGGACTGTGAAGATAAGCTCTGTCCTCCGACACACACACACACACACACACACACACTAGTGAAGCAGCAGACATACAAATATGTACACAAATTATTGAGCAGAATGGTCGAATGAATGGAAGAGGAAGAGGGAGATGGGAGAGGGAGAGAGCGAGAGAGAGAGAAAGAAGGGGGGGGGGTGAGAGAGAGGAAAAGAAAGAGAGAGAAAGACTATAAATGCTAAATATTTGGAGTCTACAAAATTTCTGCAGGATTGTATAATGACATTTGTAAATAGCTCAGAAAGTCTGAATGGAGTGGGGTCTGTTCCCAAAACATTCTCTTTGAATGTCAACCGTGCTCCTTTCCAAAGAGGAGACATATCACACGCCCCAAATCAAAATCAGTTGCAACACATGAGGCAAAGCATCCTCTTTCTTTGATGGCCAGACACCACACACAGACACTACCACGACTTCACTTTATTCAATCTAATTATTTTTGTTTGTTTGGTTGTTTGGTTGGTTGGGAGAATAGGGTAGATGTAAACCGGAGGATTCATTTCTACATCACTACCTCATAATATGATCATCAATCATATCTCTGTGAACTAGTTTTCCTTAAATGATGGTATTAAGTTTGTTGGTTTCATTTTTGATGACCTACGGTTATATGAATTGTTCATTAAGTTCTTTCCCAAATGAGAAAATACATGTTATATACAAATTCTTTTATAGCAATTAGGCTATTCCCCGAACCGGAATACGCGGTACATTTTTCACAACGTGTTTCAAAAGAGCCAAGCTTTTGCTTTCGTTAAAGGGAAAACTCTCAGCTGAACTAGTTTCATTTACTAATCCAAGGGAGAATGATGGCTCCAAATTAATTTTAAGAGTTCACAATGCAATGCTCTGCCTGCATTTAAATAGGACAGGGATCATATCCTCAAGGACTGAAATACGCCGAGCTTTAATGCCCGCGTTCGCCGGCAATCCGCCAGTGATTAGACCACAGCAAATGAGTGTTCAAGTTTGTTTAGTCGTGAGAGAGAGAGAGAGAGAGAGAGAGAGAAAGACAGCGCTTATAGAGTCTGAGAGGAATTAGAGTCAATAAATGAATCTTCTCCTAACCTCATGCCACTCTGGAAGGATTTGGAAATAAATGTTTTCTTTCCTCAAACAATTTCCTGCATCCCACTGTCAAAAAAAATAAAGCGTCTTTAAATTGATAAATGTTTACATGAAATGATAGAACGTTCTGGAAGGGGCAACGGCCTCATTCCCCCAGTGACCAATCCAATAGAGAAATCGATGACAGGATAAAAGAGAGGCCAAGTGATCCGCCTTGGGTCTAATCAATAAACGCGCTCACACAGCGCTGTGCTAACAAGTTAAATCTCTGTGATTTTGAGGGTTTCTGAGAAACACATAAGCAGAATTAGGGCTCTGTTGCTTTAAGGTGAAAACATGAAATGGTAACAAATGTCATATTAAAGAGAGACGAGACAGCGGATGTGTTTGTTAGTGTTCCAATTGTTTTGCTATTGTTTTTTATTTTTATCTATCTATCTATCTATCTATCTATCTATCTATCTATCTATCTATCTGTCTATCTGTCTGTCTGTCTGTCCATATATGTATCGGTTTTCATTTTAAGCTGCCCAGGGCAACAGTGGCATTTTTCTGTTCAACTTATTAAAATGATTTATACATGAATTGGAGACCTTTGATAACAAGATGAAATTCAGCATTTGCTTATATAAGCTTACCTGTGATTAAACAGGGACAGACAGACAGACAGACAGACAGACAGACAGATAGATAGATAGATAGATAGATAGATAGATAGATAGATAGATAGATAGATAGATAGATAGAAAGAAATAAAAAACAATAGCAAAACAATAGGAACACTAACAAACACATCCTTGTAAGATGTTGCAAACTTTAGGACTGAAGGCTGGCAGAACTGTCCCTGTATTTCCTGTTAGTCCTGTATTTCCTGTTAGTCCTGTATTTCCTGTTAGTACTGTATTTCCTATTAGTCCTGTAGTTCCTGTTAGTTCTGTATTTCCTGTTAGTACTGTATTTCCTGAATTTCCTACATTTGAGAACCCCACTGTTCTGAGATTTTCACCGTTACAATAACGTTTCAAATATATTCATGAGAAATGAGAACTGTGCACCAAGAAACTGTTATGAAGAAAACCAAACAAGCACCTCAAACCTAAGTCTGTCAGTCATCATTTCTACTGATACTGTATTTTTATATTACACAGACACTTCAGGCAGTAAACCACTTTGAATCCTGCAGACTGAGTTTGGCAGGTATAATGGCTTATAGCCAAAAAACCATTATCACCACACAGTGAAAATGATGGTGAATGTGTTGATCTCTCTCTCTCTCTCTCTCTCTCTCACACACACACACGAACACACACACACACACGCACACACTCCTCATTACTCACAACGGCAGCAAGTACAGAAAAAAAGATGAGTCACAGTCTGTGCTGTGGCTTGACCTCATTAAGGGTGTTGTACTCCCAAAAAGGTGAACTGAAGGACTTGTTGTATCTTAAGTGAATAGACTGAATGTTTATATGCAGTGTCCCTGGAGGAGCCTCAATCTGCCTGTATGAGCCAGTCATCAGAGTTTAGGCACACAGGCTCTCTCACTCTCTCTCTCTCTCTCTCACTCACTCTCTCACTCTCTCTCTCTCTTTCTCACTCACTCTCTCACTCTCTCACTCTCTCTCTCAGTACAGCATTGCATTTGTGCTTGTGAGTGTCTGTGTGTGTATGTGTGTGCACCTACATAGGTGTGGATATGAAAAATGTGCTTGGAAACACACACACACACACACACACACAAACCCTACCACTGTGTGTTCATAGTCACTCCTCCTCTCTGAAATGCAGAAGAGCTCTCACAATCCAACCCCCTGAGGATGCTAAAACCACAATCATTTCTCTCTCTCTCTCTCTCTCTCTCTCTCTCTCTCTCACTCACTCTCTCACTCTCTCACTCACTCTCTCACTCTCTCTCACTCTCTCTCTTTCTGTACAGCATTGCGTGTGTGTGCGTGTGTGTGTCTGTGTGTGTATGTGTGTGCACCTACATAGGTGTGGATATGAAAAATGTGCTTGGAAACACACACACACACACACACACACACAAACCCTACCACTGTGTTCATAGTCACTCCTCCTCTCTGAAATGCAGAAGAGCTCTCACAATCCAACCCCCTGAGGATGCTAAAACCACAATCATTTCTCTCTCTCTCTCTCTCTCTCTCTCTCTCTCTCTCTCTTGCTTTCATTTGCTCGCTTGCTTTTCATGTCTCTCTCTCTCTCACACACACACTAGAACAATAATCCCTCTCACAGTCATATATCATTTAAACACTGAACTTTGCCATTTACTTTTCTATAACTCTCCAAATGAATACTCACAGGGTATTGCCCTATCGCATTTTTTACACCGCATCAGTTGGCATGGATGCTATTATAAGCCCTGGGTGGGTGTGAAAGAGTTTGAAACTGATATGAAGTAAAGAATGCCTTTTCTTTTGCTTTCCAGTTCAGTACTAAACAGAGAGACAACACATTCAGTGTTTTGAGTTCCATGATTACTGGAGTAAAGATTAAAAAAAAAAAATTGGGGATTCTTTTGGATTATTCATATAGGTTTTCATTCAGTCATATTAGAACTTTTTTTTTAAATATGTTTTTATAAATTTGTCATGGTTCAAACATTTTAGGGGGGAAAAATTAGCTGCACACTGAGGAGAAATAAGACGAATAGCGACAGTTTGTCTCCATCATACACTTTGACTGTGGAGTGCCTTGTAGCATCTCTAGCGCTAATACTGTGTGAAACGGCAAATGAATGCAGTTCTGTAACACACACATCCACACATCCACACTTTTAAAGGCTATATCCATAGCATTCCAGTCAAATAAACTAAATCTACATAACGAATAAGACGTGTAAGTTTATCGTGCAATATCCAAGCAGCTGGTTAGAATATAATCGAGTGGTCTCCGTCTTGTCACGGTCGCTGTGTTCAGATCCCCGGACGTTGGATCAGATCAGTGGTGTAGGTCAGGTGCACGGGAGGGTCAAGCGAGAGAGTCAAATCCGTCTGCCGCAGCTCCGATATCACCTCCCACACGACGGCTACTGTCACATCATTTTTTTTTCTCTCTCCCTCTCTCCGAGAGGAGTGGAGAATTTGTCACTGTCACTTAAGTGGGAGGCACGTCCCGGCCGCGAGGAGTTTAAGTGTAACCAGGGGAAATACACTCATGCGAAGAGGAGCGTCCCAGGCACGCAACACTGCGCAATAACTGTAAACGAGTCAAACAATGAGAGTGAGGAGAAAATATTTAAGAAAGAAAGAATGAGAGAAATCCAAAGAGGGAGTGGTGGTTTGTGGAAGGGCGAATCGAGAGTCCTTTAAGCCACTCTGTTTTTGTGGTGACGCAGAGGGGTTTTTTTTTTACGCTTTTGTAAACTCGGAACAACAAAGACCTTCTAGCGGACGCTGAGGGAACGATGATCACGAGAAAAGAGCCGAATCGTTTTGGCAAGTTCAGAATACAGACGGACAGCTCGGCCAAGCCCTTTGATTTCACGCGCAATGTGTTGAACTATGTCGATCTTTTCTTTTTTCTTTTTTTTCTTTTTACACCGTTATCTCAGGAAGAACAACAAGCTGCTTTTCAGTCACACTGAATCTTGCGTAGACACAGAGCGCTTCGTGGGTTTTGAGTCCCGTGCGGAAAATTGGGCTTAGGTGGTTTGGGCCCGATAACTTGAAGGAGAAGATTCTGTTAGATTCGATACGGCTTAAATGTTTTCTCCTGACCAAACGTTCCTTCACTCTGGCCAGTTTTCTTTTTTCTTTTGTTCTTTTTTTTTTCTTTCTCCTTGCTGCTGTATCTCTCTTCTCATGGGAAGCTGATGCCAAGCCATACCCGGATATTCCAATTATTTTTGTCAGCGCTGTCAAAAAGAATCAAACACTATTTCTGAGCTTAGAGCAGGAGAAAAAATCGTGTAATCGTTGAGGTTGTTTTTAGACAGTTAAAGATCTTGAAAAATATCTCTTATTGTCTCAGCTGACTAAAGAACCTTCTGGTGTATGTTCATACCAGAGAGAAACCTCAAGTTTGACAAGACCACACAAAACTCATTTCCCTCTATCCCAGAATCACATCTGTCTGATTTTCCTGATGTCTGAGTTTTTTGGGGGGGGTTTTGGCTTTTTAACAGACCTGTAATGGTACATCAATTCTTTCCCAGACTGCTCAATACACAGTCCTCTTAGATTACAGTGCCTTACCCAAAAAAGAAGTTCTACTTCCTTAATCACTCTCAGTAGTGCCTGTTTAAAGATTTCCTCTCGCTTGACAGACACAGATAAATGAGCTGTCCACGTTAGTATGGTCAAAGGCATTTCAAGCTAGAATTACTAATCTTACATTTTCCTCTTAAGCATGATTTTGAAGTTTCTCTGGTAGCGTTGCGTCTCCATACTCTACTGACACCACCAAGTATGTTCCAACGGGTCTGCAGCACTGTCCAGCAGGGGTTTGCCATGAGTCTTTTATCATTTTAACAATACAAGTAACCATAGTAACCCATCTTCGTGTGTCCAAGATCTTTGAGATGCATGATGATAAGGATTTGGTTACCCGTGATAATCAGTCCATTCTGCTCTGAGGAGCCGACTGGATGTAACGTCGGCCGACAGCTCTGTCAATACCTAACCGGCCGTGATTTTCAAAGTTTTTTGTTTTTGGCTTTCGTGGGAGTTAATGGGTCTCTGCAGGTGAGATCGGTCCAGCATACTGTTCCCCTCGCAGATAAAGTATCTCATGAAAGAAGCTCTTTTCATCCTATCAATTCCTGGAGCACTGTCCTTGCACTTTAGAAGCCTGTAGCGTCTCCGAGGTTTTTTTTTTAAAAACAGGTTTCCTTGGCTCATGCTTGCTCGTTTGGTTTGAGGAACTCGGTTTCAGCTGTTCCAGAGGACTTACTTTGTCTAATGTGGTCACTTAATTGTAGCTTCTTAATGAGTTCCAGAGTCTTGCTGATGCTGAAGCATCCCTGGGCCATGCTGCTTGCAAATGTCAAAGCTCTGAAGACGTGAAGACATCACAGCCAAATTTGGAAATATTAGGCTGTCATATTTTGTAGATCTCCATGGATTGTTAAATACTTGTTCACTCTCTGAACACCAGTGCAGTGAGTTCCGTTCCTTAAATTATTCCAAACTGTACGGATCTTTCTCCCTTTTTTTCCTACCTAACATGTATTTCTTGGTTGGTCTGGTTGTGATGTTACGTGATGTACACTTTCAGAGGAATTGTCTTGTTGTCTGTACTAGTCCCTGTCTCACTGTCTGGCCTGTTCCCTTTCTCACTGTCTGTCTCCCTGGTAGCAGAATATTCACTCCCTCAAAACACCGCATTATAAATATTTATTAAACCCCCTTCTCGCTGTGCACTCACAAGACCTACTGACTTCACCTGTAATGAGGTTGGCACTTCTGAACCTTCAGAGTTTGACTTCTTACTCATAATTGACTGCGCTGGCCAGCAGCATACAGTGAGTTGTGTTAATGGCATACAGAGTTCGTTTTGCTGCAGAAGCCTGTCCCTCATTCTTTAAAGTGCTTCTCAGGCATTCTCAGAGACGTCATTTACAAAAACACACAGGGTGGCTGTAGACAGACAGAATGCTGTCCCACAGCATCCATTCTTTAGCTACTGACAGTTTGACAATCTCTACCCAATACACACACTCACACATACACACACACACACGCGCACACACACACACACACACACACACACAGGTGTACTCATACTGTCAGCTATTAGCAAGTTCCAAGAAAGTGAGTAATGACTAAACTTTGTTGAGATGGTTTCTTAGGGATAAGTTGTGCAGAGCAGTCGTTTGAAGAGGGAGCTTTCAGTAGCAGTAGCTTCTGCACAACTTCACATATGGTATCGCTATTTGGCAAAGAAATAAAGTGCAGTCACTTACGAAAACAAACCTCTGCCCTGCCATTAACGAAGAGATGATGCAAGACAAGGCAGCACTTTGCTTTGTCTGTTTGACCATTGAGATTAGTGTTTATGTCTTCAGATACATGGTATAATATCTAATCAAACAGGGCAAACGCGTTTACCAAACAAACTCATCACCTCTCAAGATGTGAGTGAGTACTCCACTGAGGACTTCAACACCAGACTCAAGTCCTGAATACCCCTCTGTTGAAATCCATAAGCCTCTGAGAATTTCTGAGAATGTCTTATGGCCATTTTTTTTGTTGTTGTTGTTGCTGTCGGTTTGACAACACCTTTCGAAACCTTTCATGACGCCGTGAACTTTTTTCCTGCCTTTTCACGCTCTCCGTAAACACTTGGCATCTTCTAGTATACGACTTCTTTAATGCGGTGACGGCTCGGTTTCCGCAAGTTTTAGAGTTTTTAAAAACTTCTCACGGACAGAGAGGCAGATTGTCATATTTTGGAGGAAGATGTCTTCTTGCCAGAAAGAGGAGAAAATAGCGGGGGGGGGGGGGGGGGCTTTTCTGACAACCAGAGGGTCTTACCCTAAATATTTAAAGAGTATAAAAAAGCAGATGCAATGCACTTTTGATAAGAAGCCATTTGTTATTGTAATAATAAGGCATAGAACTATCTAGAAAAAAAGCTTTGTGTGTATTTGTTGAAGAATTAGAGTCAAGTGGAATTTCGGAATTTCCCTTAGAATTGATCAAACTTACTTCAGTGTAGCTCAGTGTGATGAACTCTCTCATTGGACCAATGAAGTGAAGTTAATATATTTGAAACATATCAACAATAGCTTTCATCCTCTGCTCACTTGACATTTCTCAAAGGATTTTTCAGCTTGACCTGAATATTTCAGAGTGTATTGATCTTATAAAAGTACACAGGACATAAACATAGATTAACCCCTTCATAAAGAGGAGTTCAAACACCAGGAAAATCTCCAGGCTTAAAAGCATGGCAGAGCATAGAGATCAAAGCCAGATTTGTGTCAAACACGTCAACTGACTTATTCTATTGGAATTACATATGTCTAGAGCTGTTTCATACACTAGGATAAGGAATCCAATGAAAACTACAAATGTGGGACAAAAATTTGCATTTCTAAATATAATAAAAATAAAAAAAAAATCATTGTCCAAATGTTGAGTTTCCAAATTACTGGTTCCATCGATTCTAGCTGTTTTGTTTTTTTTTACTCCATCGCACTTTGTCGACTGTTTACCTCTGCTGTCAAATTTGAATGAACCTCGTGCGTTTAACATTCTCCGTTATTTCACGTTTTAGTGAAACGCTTGAGATCTCAAACCCACGTAAAGTCGCTAACAGCTGGATGAAGCTTACACAAACGCCTGTGGGAGCATGGCACTGCGAAGCAATGACAAGCGTCGTACAGAAACGCGAGATGCGAAATGACTTGTAACGCAGTTGTTTAATTCTCTCGCCCACAATTCCCAGACAGATGACACATAATCTAATCTGAAGCTTTTATGACGCGCTACTTAACAGTCCTATTATAGCAATAAATAGACTCTGTCATTAAGGGCCACACACACACACACACACACCTAATACGTGATGGCTTTGTGAGGAACATATCTCCAAAATGTGACCGAGCAGTATATTTACTTCGATAATTTGATGTGCGACAAAATGACCGTTGACAGTCCCTCATCTTATTTCTCGGTCGATGCCGTACGACAAACGGGAGGCATTGGCTGTGAACTCTTCTTTTAAGGTGGAGCCAGAGTATTGTGGTCCATGGAACAGACTGTGGCTGTTTTTTGTTTTTTTTTTTACAGCTGACCTTTTCATTAGGTGAAAATACCTTTTATTGAGCAGCTTTACAGAGCCAGAGAGACCACAGTGCCACATCTTTTTTCTTCTCCTTTTTTCTTCTTTTTTCCTCAGAAAACTGCCTACCCAAACAGCCACAACGGTGAAATGTGTTATAGAAGTAATAATTAAAAAAAAACAAAAAAAAAAACAACAGACATATATGACTGATTTACTTAATTTTATTTATTTTAATTCCCGAGGCTGTCTTCTCTGCATTAGAATAAAACGAGATTGCGGGGAGACAGGGAGAAGAACAGAGATGTTGTGTGTGAGTACGGCATACAGGTGTGACATAGCTGCACGCTGTTGTGTGTAGGAAGAAAAAAAGTGAGATCTCTCACCGTCTGCTTTTCTATGAATAGCATTATTAAACCGCACAGTGAAACTTCTTCTCCATAAAACAGATAGATGAACAAACAAATAAATAAATAACAATTGTCTGATTGTGTATGGCTTTGCTTTGTGGTGAGACAGATGCGTTGTTTCTTGTAAATATTGTAAGGAAAGAAAAGTGCAAATTGAATCTGGAACTTGTTTGTGTCAGATAGTGAATATCACTAGTGGGGCTTAACATGTCATTAGAACTCTCTGCCAACCATTCTCAGTCTTACAGAACAGGATACATCTCAAACGTTTCGGCCAATCCGTTTCTCCGTGTGCTCTTCCGCTGCGTTACACAAATTATCTTGTGAGTACCGTTTCGTCCGAGTGCAGGAGCCAATCCCTGTAAGATTCAAAACGAATTCAACATAACGAAAAGACCCTAGCCCACCGTGATGGTGCCCCTGGTTCCTGATATGGTTCGTCATCCATGCAAGCCCGACTGGCAGTATTCACCCTTACAGTTACCAGATGCTCGTCTCTGACTCAGTAAGCTGTCCATGGCTGGAGATCATTCAGCTCATCACCATGAAGGACTATTACATATTCACAGTTGCTGACAACTTTCACAGTTACTAACAACTCAAGTCTGTAAGACCTGTGATGTTCTAACTAACAGAAGAGACTTTTAGATATGAGTGATGCTTTATCAGCACAGACCACAATGTTCATGGTCTCTGAAGAACTCCGACTGCCCACTGCTGTGACCCAGCAGAAATGATGGCGACCTCGGTACACCGTGCCCCGTTCAGACACACGTTTTTGGAGATGGACACAGTGTCAAGACGTGAGAACTTTCCTTCTAGATCACGCCTCAGTGCAGCATCTAAAGATGATATTCTATCTGCCTTTACTGGATCAGTGTACCGTTCTGATATGAGAAGGGTTCGAACATCCAAATGGTTGACCATCATTTGCTGTTTTGTGGCACGAGTGAGAGACAAATTTGACACGAGTATTAAGCACCAGCTTCTTAAAGAAACCATGTTTGGATTCAAATTCTGTAGTCCAGAAGTCCACCAGAAGCCCAAAACAGCATATGGAGTGTGCTTGAAGTTTAGTTATGCGGTATTTTGGCCTTCAATCAAAGCCGAGAGAAGTGGCGATAAAAAGTAAGCGGCAGTCAGGTCATTTGAGAGAAAAGTAACACGGCGTTTCCTCCGAGAATTTGTCCGACGCAACAATCTCGACAGTTTCTTTCAGATCCATTAAAATCTCCTTTTGATGGCACATTTTCTGGTATACAGCCACGAACCACGAAGGTAAACAGCAGTAACAAGGCCCGGTTTTCACGGGCATTTCCACCGGTCTACCCTTTTGCAGGGCTTCCTTTGGGAATTTTCTTTCCCTTTTTGGCCTTGTCTGAGTACTTATAAGAAAATAATTCCATGCATGGTTAAATCTATCAAATATAATGAATCCTCTGGGAATCAAACCTCTGAAACACAAAGATAATCCTACAGGTATAACCCCTTCAAAGACACCAGGTAAAATATTAGGGGGGGGGGGCTTGGTTATTAGATAAAAGAATATTAAGTGTTTACTCAACACACACTCCCTTTTTACATAGTTAACACTCTAGAGAGTGTCATTCTGCCTTCGCACCTTCACACGTGCATTGCGCCAATCAATCCTCAGTTGGAAATGACTAGTGTTAGAAGTTATTATCTTTGAATAGTTGTTATATGTGACTAACCAAACAGAGTCTGCAGAACTTGTCTACATTGTGGGTTTTCTTGGAAGCCCGCGGTGCCATGGGCTCCAAGGTTATCTGCACGCAAACAGAAAATATAGTTCCTTTCACGTACTGGCCTGAGGCCTCTACAAACATGCCATCTTGCCCAGGGAGAATTTATGTCCTTTATCAGTGGATCCAGAAATTTCTCATGCCCAGATTTCTTGACATCAACACTTTTTTCCTTAGACTGCGAACTGGATTGATGTCGGACCAGATCTAAACATTGCTGGTGAATTTAAAACAACCCAGAACATATCAACTATTTTAACGATTTTATTCTTAAAGGCTGCAAATTTCAAATTCATTTGTGTGAAGGCTCAAGCTGACTGCAATGTCCTCTAAAGCAAATTGTCCTTTCTCCCTGAAGCACTGCCCATCCTCAAATAGCCTGTTATGTCCTGGTAAATGTCCGTGTTTAAACACAATCTTATTAAAAAAAAAAAAAACCTGCCGGTCTCAATAAGCTGTCAATCACCCATGTCTGTCTCATAAACAAATATGTCCTCACGGGTCCCCTGATAAGGATATTCTCCTGGCTCAATCACAGTAAAACATTTTGCCGATAATGTGGTTCTGTTGGCCTCATTAAACTGTGACCTCCAGCACGCACTGGGACGGTTAGCAGCCGAGTGTGAAGCGGTCGGGATGAGGATCAGCACCTCCGAGTCCGAGGACACGGTCCTATGCCGGAAAAGGATGGCTTGCCCCCTCCGAGTCGGGACTGAGTTACTGCCTCAAATGGAAGAGTTCAAGCATCTCGGGGTATTGTTCACGAGTGAGGGTAAAATGGAGCGGGAGATCGACAGGCGGATCGGGGCAGCGGCGGCAGGCTGGGCGCACCCTTAGGGATAGGGTGAGGAGCTCAGACACCCGGGAGGAGCTCGGAGTAGAGCCGCTGCTCCTCCGCATTGAAAGGAACCAGTTGAGGTGGTTCGGGCACCTCATCAGGATGCCTCCTGGGCACCTCCCTGTGGAGGTATTCTGGGCACGACCAACTGGGAGGAGACCCCGGGGCAGGCCCAGGACACGTTGGGAGAATATATATCTCGGCTGGCCTGGGAACGCCTTGGGATCCCCCAGGAGGAGCTCGTGGATGTAGCCGGGGAAAGGGATGTCTTGGCTACCCCCCTCAGCCTGCTCCCGGATAAGCGGCAGAAAATGAATGAAAAAAATGGACAGTAAAACATTCTCTGGAATGTACAGTTGGCCCTCCGTATCCATGGGCTCCGCATCCGCAGATTCAACCAACCGCGGATTGAAAATATTCCGGGGGGGGAAAAAAATTGCAGAAATTTCCAAAAAGCAAAACTTGAATTTGTCGCACACCGAGCACTACGCTGAATCCACGCGGATGAAGCAATGTGCGGGCATACCCTGCTGTACGTAAAAAACCTTACGCTGTTGCTGACGTGTACTATGTAGTTAGGCCTACGATGGTTACATCTGCACTGATCACGCACACGCACTTTTTTCTGTTTTTTTTCTCGTCATCGTTCCCTAAACAATACAGTATAACAACTATTTACGTAGCATTTACATTGTGTTATGTATTATATGTAATCTAGAGATGATTTAAAGTATACAGGAGAATGCAAATACTAGACCGTTTTACATACGGGACTTTACATCCGCGGAGGGTCCTAGAATGGACTAATCCCCAGCAGATGGGATCCCTGTATGTATGTGTGTGTGTGTGTGTGTGTGTGTGTGTGTGTGTGTGTGTGTATATATATATATATATATATGTATATATATATATATATATATATATATATATACACACACACACACACACACACACATATACATACAGGGATCCCATCTACACACACATGTGTGTGTGTGTGTGTGTGTGTGTGTGTGTGTGTGTGTGTATGTATGTATGTCTGAGTCTGGGGTCTGAGTCTCTCATGCTTCAACAGGCTCTGTCCCACACAATTTGGAAAAAAGGGAATAAAAGGTTAAATAAATAAACAGCCCATAAATGAAGAACTGAACCTCCTTTATAATGCATTTCAGAGTGGTCAGGTCTGGCTGTATTACCGCATAGAGGTGTAAGCTAAGAATGTTCTAGAATCAGTATCTTCAGAATAACTGTCTTAATATACAGAACTGAACTGTTTTCAACACCCTCAGTTTTTCTAAACGTAAATTGTCCCTTGGCTCCACTGGACACTTCATTCATCACTCTCAATCCACATGAGTAAATTCTAGATAAAGCCATTGATTTTATTTGCTTTCTTTTTTTTAAATAAGTTTCACATAGCCTGTGGTCTTTAATGGATCTTCTGTTGTGTCGGGAGGGGGCTGAGTTTCAGTCAACGGTGTGACGCGATGCCCGCTGACTGCCTTCTCCTTGCATGCCTTCGGCCCGTCACGCTCCGCCAACTCCATCACAGCTCAAAGTGCCTGTGTCAGTCGTGCTATCATGCCAGGACCGTCCTCCAGTGTCCAGTCCGTCTGTGTGTGTGTGTGTGTGTGTAAGACAAAGGGAGGAAAGGTGTCTCAGTGTCGGTGTGTGTGTTTGTGTGTGTGTGTGTGTGTGTGTGTGTGTGTGTGTGTATGCTTGTGCACGAGTGTGAGTGTTTTTCCTCTTGTCTGAGGGAGGGACATAATTATTAATGGAGCATATGAACAGATGGGTGAGTGCTAGAAAAGCCAGTATAAACCCAGTTCCCAGTATTAAAACCCATGCAAATCACTGAACTGTGTCCGAGCTTCCTCTACATAACCTCACTAACGTTTGTAGGTTTAATGGCGTGGTATTTGACCCATTTAAATAGTGGCTATTTGCAAGATGTTCGAATGTAGTTGTAGTAGTTCATGTAATTGGACTCCTCAACACACTGGGCTCTTTAGTGAGTGTAGTATAGTTATAAATCATCCTGAAATTCAAAAGGTGACAACTTGATTTAGAGGTAATTGGACAAAAGATGACATTGGTAATGACATTAATTTGTGGGTTTGCTGTTAAAAAGAAATATGATCAAGAGACATCAGCCGCTTGTTAACTCCACAATGCTACAGAGGTTAATTCTTGAAACTAAGGCTACAGCGGTAACACCAGCTTGGCAACACAGAGAAATGAGCAACATGGAAAAGTCCTCTATTAGTTCATTATCTAGACGAACCATCAAAGATAAGAGAAAAGGCAGCTCTCTCTCGCTTTGTGGATTTCTCTTCACCAGTGCAATGTGCTCTGTTAGTGGTGCATATAGAGGATAATTAACGTTCAATATCAAATACGATCTCCAAAACAACAAGCTTAAATCAAGTTAAAAAAGCGTGCGTACAATAATATTTAAGTTACGCTATCATTCCACGCGTAGTCTTTTTCAATATGAAGTCATATTTCTTGATTTCCCTTATGGGCTAGTGCCAATGTCATGTTTTTTTGTTTGTTTTTTAAGTGCTTTATTCATCTTTCTTTAATAACTGCACACCTAAGCTAACTCCACGGGTACATAACTGGAGTTAAGAGAATCAATTTTAATCGCCGCGTTTATTAACACAATTACCGTAAGCGGTAAGCTTGTGATATGCCTTCCTTAGCAGGATTACTTTACACAGAGTTCTCTTAGCACTTAACTACCGGACCTGGGCGGCGTGTCTCATTGTTCACACTGCGATAACCATGATCTGTTTTTAAAAAGATGAGAAGAAGCAGGGCAGAGAGGGAAGACAGCCTTTCATTAACAGTTGTGTTAATTGCTAATCACGCCACACTAACGAGGGCAGAGTCTGTGCTGTGGAGCATTATAGCGTGATACCTTTTCTTTTTGGAGCGTTTAAAATGAGGGTTCGCGACGTAACCTCTAAGGCAGTGGAAAATTACTCCTTAAGTTCTTCTATAATGAGATGGCGATGTAACTTCTGAGACCACTGGGAGATTGTGACGAAGATTCTTCCTCTAGAGCTCTTGAAGCGAGCTTGCAGTGGAGGTTCTGAGGTAATGAAATTGCGAGTGAGCCGAGGGGTTTCCGAGAATAACGACAGAGTTATGGTCTTAATTGTTCTTGGTCTAGATTACGCCCAACAGCCCTGTAAATCTGCTACGGTAGTCACAGTGAGGGATGGCACTCATTATAGACACCAGCTCAATTAACGCATGTTAAATTCGAGAACTAAAAAGACAACTTGACATGCTGAATATCGCAATAAGGCGAAGATTGCAAAAAGAATCACCAAAATCGATCACCAATCACCAAAATTTCCAGTTTTTGCCATTACGTTGATTATAGTTGCGCACTGCCGTATGGTCCCCCCCCATGGTCTCGTGGCCAACCACCAATGATGGCCACGCGGTCAAAAAGACGGTGTGAGATAGTCAAACTGTTAAGCCGTAACTCTGTCCCGAGACTTCAGTACATCCCTGTGCAAAAATCCCAGTTTTGAGGTCGCACTTCTTATTTCACTAAAACTGATCGCATGGGATGTATCAGATTGTAACATATTCGTATGGAACAATTTACAGTTCCTGTAAACAAGTCTTTTGAAATTATGAGTCAAACACTTATGTCGACTGATTCAGGACAAGTTTGTGTATCAGTTCACATTAGGTAGTCGTGTGTGTGTGTGTGTGTATCCTACCTCGCTTTGAGCCTGTATATAAACAAATGTAATGTATGTGTGTGTATATGTGTGCGCTAGTGCGTGCATGTGTGTGTGTGTGTCTGTGTGTATGTATGTGTGATCAAGCCAGTTAGCGAGCGTGCGCATGGGCCGAAATTCTATTTCCTCAGCCTGTTATGACAGTTTCGGTGACCCCCCGGGCTACATACATTTTTCATAAGCAAACGGCCATTTATGAAGATTCGCAGTGTTTTTTCACTTTCTTTCCTGTGTTGGTGTCAAACCACAGCTAAGGAAATCTGGAACAAATTATGCCATTTATCATCGTTGGCCACAGAATAACAGGTGTAAATGAGAATTACCCCGCAATTACTTAAAAGGACTAAAGGTGTCATTGTCGCATTAGCATATATATGGTTTTTTGCATCATTACGCAAAATAAAGTGAATTTGATTTAAAGTGAAATAAAGTGAATTTGACTTGCTGAACTTACAGAGCTTACATATAAAAGCAACACTTCCATCTTTGTGGTTTAAATACTGCTCTCTCTCTCTCTCTCTCTCTCTCTCTCTCTCTTTCACTCAGTGCTTAACCAAATGGGACAGGCGTCGTCTGTCCATTCAGACAGATTTCCTAAATAATTAAATCATTCTCCTGGCTTAAATATTGCATACTAAGAGCTAAAAGATGTCTCAAAAGTCACATGTTGTGTTACTGTGCCGGCAAGAAGCAAACACGTTACTATACCTGCCTGTAAAAAAAAAAAAAAAAAAAAGTAGGCCACACTACAGTGCCCTATGAATCGTCTAAGGGGTCCCATGAGACCACTGAGAATCAGAGCAGAAAAGCAAGATATCAGAAAAAGAACTTTGCTAGAAGGACTTTCTGTTTAAAAAAAAAAAAAAAAAATCAAATTTCCCCTTTAAGGTTGGAGGACACAGTTGTTAGTCTCACTCCAAGTCTCGACGCGGTCGCAACCCAGAAAAAGTAATTACTCTTTAAAAGCTTACAAATATCTAAAAAAAAAAAAAATCCCATTCGAGGGGATGAGGGAGCGTTTAAGAGGTCCGAGTCAATTTCAGTCCCCAGCCTGTTCGTGCTGAATCGACTGAAATCAGCGTTGTCACCCGTTTCGGTCCTGAGCTGCATTTCCATTCATCTCCTGAGGGTGACTCAGCAACAAAGAAATCAATGCCAAACAAAGACATGACATTAACTTTTGTTAATGAACAGATAAGGCTCCTACTGGAGTAAAAGCAACCTTCCAAAAAAAAAAAAAAAAAACCCAAAAAAACACCTTAATCTAACATTGTATAGGCCTTAATCTTACCATTGCTAAACCTTGCCTCAAGGAAGGATACTTCAACACACGTTTTTCTATTTTGTGTAATTTTTCTGATTGTTCTGTTTAACAGAAAAATGAAAACAACAATGGCAATGGGAAAGAAAGAACAGAAGAGAGAGAGATGTGAAAATGGGAACAGTTGAAGGTTGCTACGCTATTTTGTAACCTTTTTTTGGCACGTGACCTTCCGGAATAAGACTATTTTGTTTGAAATGATATGCCAAGAGGCATCTCGGAGGGACTCGTCTTCAGAGTAACCCACGCTCTGCGGGGACAGCTGTCTCGGTGCAAGGACTCATGCAGTGTGTGTGTGTGTGTGTGTGTGAGTGTGCGAGTGTGTGTGAGAGACATATAAACAGCAGGAGGTTTCACACTGTGAACATGAGGTGAGAGACAATGACTAAAAAATCTGGATTCCCTGCAAGCTGTCGGGAGGCTGAAGGTGTCTGTGTGTACAAAACAATGTTTGGATCTTGCTCTTAATTTTTTATTTATTTATTTGTTTTTTTGTTTGTTTGTTTGTTTGTTTGTTTGCTTTGCTTCTGTGTCTTCGTGTGATTAATGTACCTTCAGTGTCTCTCCTTCTGTTGTTGACTGAATGACATTTGACATCCTATGGAGCAACATCCCAACCCCTCCTCAAGCCTGACCTGATCTCAGATCAGTCTGTAAGCCAACGACGCTGCGAGGAGATTTCATTCCTCAGCCAGTTTGTCAGACAGCTCGGCTCACTCAGACGAAAAAGACGTTCATGAGAACGTACAGGCGTAGACGTCCATCCCCGACAGAAACACCGCGCGTATCAGATGAGAGCCGTCGCCTCGCTTAAACTCGTTACGGCAAAAAAAAACAAACCAAAAAAAAAACACGATTATTTTACACGCACACAAAACAAACAGTCAGGTAAGTGTGACTGAGTCAGCAGACCGCCGAAAACACACGTACCAGCACTGACGTGAAACAAAGTGTACACGGCGTTCTCAGTTTAAGATGGAAAAGAACAGAGAATTATAGGCTCAGGTGTGGTCAAATACACAACGTACGAAAACAGCATGTTCCCAGTATTAGTACAGCTACTGTCACGTCCCTTAAACAGCAGTAGAAAATAAACCTTCTACCCTAAAGTTTGACAACCGGTGGCGTAAAGGATCAAATACAAATATGTTTCCTTAATTGTTTCTTTGGGGCTTTGCTAAGACACTCACAGATTCATTTATATGATTAAAATGAAATACAAGAGGCTTGTTTTTTTTTAATGCTGTTAACGAGTCATGTTGGGAAACATTACCCATGCGGTTGTGTATCAGTATTATTACAGGAGAGAAAAAGAAAAGAGACATAACTTTAGATTATCCCACTAAATCAGGTACAGCGCTCTTTCCTCTGCCTCAGAGGGATTTCACTCACCCATATCTGCCATTCCACACAGCACATTCCTGTTGTGTAGTTGGTTTCTAACACAACTCCAGAAACTGGCACCAGATGGCTCTCTGAATATAACGAAAGACTATTTTGATCCTGTCAAATTTTTTAGGGGTAAAATGTAGTTTTTGTGCTGCAGTACTGCATATCAAGGTGAAATTACTATTCATGAACAAAACATTGAGTTGATGATGCTAGCAAAGCCAAAAACCCGTTGTAGCACAGCAAGCAGATCTGATTCAGAGTTCAGAGGCCAGTCAACAACAACAACAACAACAACAACAACGACAACAAGAAAAAAAAATCAAACAAACAAATAAAAAAGATCCACTTCTGAGGCAGATTATATCTCTTTCTTTTTTCTTTGAAGTAAAAACAACACCTGCAGCGTCATATAACATTTATTTCATGAAAACATCTTTACATCTTTAAACTGGGCTCAATTTAATCAGACCACATTTCTACCTGCAGTTACTCATGATATATAAGGTATAGATACTGCATTCACACATCTCTGGAGGAGGGACGCAGGTTTGGGGCGGCCCTGTTGGCTAACCTGATTCCATACTGATTCTGGACTTCACGCTGGCTTCTTGCCTAATTTGCATATTTACACCTGATTGGCTGGTTTTGTCTGAAGCATGAGTAACATTCCTGTGACCCAAATCACTACTGTTCATCTATCTAGAACAAGTACCAAAACACTTCTCTCAACAACAGAAATCAGCGAGAAGTTCTTCTTCCAATATTCTCAGATGCATGTGAAGATGTAATCGGCTATTTCTCACAAATCCCCAGCACTGCTGTTTCAGCCATAAGGTCCCTTTAATTTGCTGCAACAATTTCAGAAATCGTGCATACCCAGAACTAAAGTGGTGAAACAGAAGAAGCTTTTTAGGTAAGAGCAATTTGTTTGGTACGAGAACTGGCGTTATCCAGTTAATTGTGTTCTCCTGTTTGTTCACATAACTCCGATGGTTGAGGAGGAAAAAAAAAAAAAGATTGGGTGCTACCTGTGAATGATTCATTCAGAGAGAGGTTATATGGCAGAAAGAAAAAGACAAAGCAAAGCAATGTGCATGCTCTTGTTCTGTACTGCAACCATGGCAACAGTGAAACCAAGAACACCACAGTCGTGTCCTTTCAGTTCCGAGTTCTGTCGTTCTGCTGATTCCATGTATTCTCTCTCTCTCTCTCTGTCTCTCTCTCTGTCTCTCTCATATAACATGAAAATTAGCCCTCATGCTGCCATTATGACACGCCAGTGGTGAACATAACCTTTCCTTCAAATGGGGTCAAAGACGGATTACAGTAATTCTCTGAATTTCCAAGACTCTTTAATGCTTTTTAGACCATTAAATCTATAAGACAGGCTCACGACAGCTCCCCCCCCCCCCACTCCTTTTTTCACCCTGATTTTTCTTCCTTCTTTCTTTCTCTCTCTCACACGCGGTGTGGTATCGTAATAAAACATAAGGGTCTTGTAATATCTCTTCCACACAAGACATTTAACTTGGTCTCAGAAAATGCCACAGCAACGTAACATAGACAGCATCGCTGAAGGCCTTCCCGCGTTTTGGAAGAGAACACGGTTTGATTAATTCTGCTCACAGCTCCACAACCTATTGGACAAAGACTGCCACTTAATACAGTGGTGTCACGCCTTTGTCTCCATCTCCACCCAATTCAACCTATCAGCATTCAAGCCTCGCCAGTTTACCAATCAGCTCGCTGGACTCATTTTGTAAACATTCCACACATCTGTTCACTGTTTTCTGGTCTCATGTATATACATATGCCTCTGATGGTAGTTTGATTTTTAGCGAAGTCTCTCATTCTGTTGTGTTACTGAGCTGTGTGATTGCAGTCTCTGTTTGTGTTCCTGTGTGTTGATGCTGTCTGTTTACCTTGAGTTTGCTTACCCCTTGGTAAGACTGCTCGCCTTGGGTTACTGGAATTTTGTTTGTGTTTTGGACCATGACTCTGCCTCATCTCCTGTAACCTTGTTCACCTGTACCCTGACTTTTGCCTGTTTGACCTGCGTCTCGTTCCTAACGAACTCTCAACTCAACACATGCGTGCGGTCTCACAGCCTGTTCATGATTGATAGGCTGGATGGCCCAGGCTGACACAACCACCCAAAACAAGTCAGCCAATCACGCGCGTTGGACTCCCGCCCACGGACAGCAAATGCAGTTGACTGTAGCTAATAACAACTAATAGTATACAGATTGAATTTTAAATAAACGTTTGAGAGAGAGAATTTTCCAGGCAACTAACAAAACCCTCCCCACTCTAAAGGCAAGCTGATTATACCAGCATCAGCATGGTCTCGTCTCCCCTAACGGCAATGCCTCACATGAATGTCAGTCTCTGTGCTCTCCTCTCTTTCAACATCATCTGATTATGTTATTGTTACGACTGTGCCGCAACCGTGTTGGTTTATCTGTACTCCTCAGATCTGTTTGTTTTCAGGGGAATTTTTGCATCACAATCTGTTTCTCAAAGTCAAGTCTTACCCATCAGAACGTCTGCTACGAGTCGTCTCTCTTCTCCGCTGCTTTAATGTCTCGTTTTCCCATCTCAACAGGCGAACATCTGCTCCTACACCTCCTACACCTCCTCGGCTCCTCTTTCCTGAAGAGTACCGGCGTCCTTATTCCTGTTTCTCCTCCGGCTGCTCCTACTGCTCTCGCCTCTCTATGCAGATCTCCTTGTTAAAAAATCTTTGCCCTCCGCAACAAGTCAAAAGTTAAAAACCATCCTTGTCTGCGTCTTTTCCGTAACCCCATTGCAAAGTGCGATTTCCCAGCTGATGCAGGGCAAGCTCCCATCCTGCTAGACCAAGGCTACCAATCCCAACTCAGCA
This sequence comes from Chanos chanos, assembly GCF_902362185.1. NCBI lineage: Eukaryota > Metazoa > Chordata > Actinopteri > Gonorynchiformes > Chanidae > Chanos > Chanos chanos. Next base: position 3,346,420 of record NC_044510.1, read on the forward strand.
GTGGAAAAAAAAAGAAAAGAAAAACAGCCCAACAACTCCAACTTAAAAATTTATGGCAGCTTAAATTTTTAAGTGGGAGTCTCCTTCTTGTGTAAACATGCCCTTACCTGAATGCCAATGGATTTATCACCCTTGCATGGAACATTATTTTAATTGTGATGTTTAGTTGGTACACGCATTTACATATTTAAAAGTTACTAACCCCTCAATTGAGCAGTCGTTTAAGTAGACAGATCCTTTTTTTTATAATATCTCTGCATAGTTTTCCAGATCATTGAGAGGTTCATTAAGTATATACCTACCCGGCCAGGACTGTATGCAGATTTGCATGCGTCTCAATCAGCTGGAATTAGCTTATCACCCAGTCAGTTCAAGGTTAGTTGAATATTTGCATTGTGAACAACAAACCGAGTCTCTGTATCTAAATCACACAAACACAAACTCTTCGATAACACTAACCATTCTTCGTCGCTGTCAGTGCAGCCAAACATTAGTGCCTCAGTGAATATCAAATTCATGGGGGTATGTGGATCAGCGCACTGTTTCGCTCACACAATGTGGCTTGTCACGAAATCTGTGTGGGTTTACTTGCACAAATTTCCTGGTGATATTTTTGGCTTACGCCATATGGAGTTCGGAGACCAAATCGCTTCTATTTCAATGTGTTGAGTTCAAGCGTGAAACAGGCTCATACCCCCGTTAGACTCTAAGCCAACGACGTTAGTAATTACAAACATACGCATACATTCACACTACCAAAGCCATACATATACTAACAAATGAAAGGTCAAGCTAAATCATTTAATGTTGATCAATCAACCACGAGTTAATGTCCTTGTGGTTAAACCCCCAAATTCAGTAGTCCTCCAGCTAAAGTAGGCTCACTGGGGTTTTCGACACAATTACCCAGCATTCATCTGGATTCATTTCTAAAGCTCTCAGAACGTCCATTAAGTCTACGTCCAACTCATTTTGATGACTTGGCAAATGCCCTCTGCTACCCTCATCCAGCCAGGGAGATTAGTGTTTAATGCCAGTTCAAAGACTAAGGGGAGCTTTGATTCAGTCGCATCACTCACAATTCTGCTTCATCATGGACACTCGCAATTAAGTATATTTTTCCCCCCGCTTTCCGCAGTGAAATAAGGGACACTAATTGGCTAAACCATCACAAACTCCACCAAAAATAAATACATAAATCAATAAAAAAGTGACTGATCCTCTATACAAATATCGGTTCTCGTGCTTTAACTAAAATGTATTCTCCTGCGTGCGTTGCATCGGTTTGATCGATTTCGCCTTTGTCGTTGTTTAATGACTGACATTCGGCGCGGCAGTCGGCAGCTGTAGTTTCAAACAGAATCTTGACATTCAAGGCGCAGTGTCGGCGGTTTCACAGAGCAACCATATGGCTGAGAGGAGAGCTCGCTAAGAGATAAAACCTGGTGCCTAATTACCTGTTCGGAAATAAATAAGCTGTCAGTCACACCTTCACTGGTGCTGTGCTGCGCTCCAACTACACAACTACCAGGGGAGTGGAGCTTCGGTATAAATATGCTACTGAAAAAGATCGCGATTACACCTGAGGCCTGCTGGCAATCTAGTTACAGAGTCAGTGGCAGGGATTTGGTGGTGTAGCCTACTTGGAGCATTCACATAGATCATTCGTATGAGGTTATCCAACATTTCAACATAAGTTGTCAGATATAATTGGATTCACTGGATTCTGATATAGCATGGATATACCTAGACATAATGTACATTATACAGATTCGTTTAAATTTTGGTTCAGTACCACTTAGAGATAATTGGACACTTTTGTTGTATTTTCTGTTGCAGATCTCTCTCTGTCTCTCGCTCTCTCTCTCTCTCTCTAACACACACACACACACATACAACATCAAAAACACTAGATAACAAGTAGTGAACACACCTTGGTACAACTTTATTCATGTTTTTTTTTTTTTCAAACCTAAAGGATACACTCAAAAATGCTCCAGGCTTTGCTACATATCAACTAACAACAGCACAAGATTTTCAAAATCTTTTGACAACAGATATAAAATGACTGGAAGGAGGGTGATAGCTGAAGAGGACCTGTGATGAAATGCATTTAAACATAAGCTTTGGCAAGGATTTGAACAAAATGCCTGGAGTCCAAGCTTTGTCTCCAGGGTCACTTACTGAGAAGTTTCATGTCACACAACACGAAGAACTGAAAAGGCCTCTGCTTGATTCGTTTGAGAAATTAGTGGAATTAAGTTACTTTGTGTCCTAAAGCAAAACACACAGAAAGACTACTTTCCACATGAGCTATTTACACACTGACTAAAAATCAAGAGCTATGAAGCACACTTAAAATGTGTTTAGCCAATCAGTCATGCTAAAATACTTAGCATAGCTCAGATGACGTAGGACATCTATAGAAGCGTGACTGTCCGTATGTGGAGCTCTCCCTTGATAATTCCGTAAGAACGTGACGGATGTGGCATAGCTGTCAAATGTTTCCAGAGTAAGAAAAAAAAAGAAAAGAAAGAAAACATTGCCCATCACTTTAAACATGCTTCTCACCCAAGAAAATGCTCCAAGACGTATCTACAGATTCACCTTATTCACATATTGGGTTTTTTTTTCTCTTCCCTTTAGAAATGGACCTTTAGACACTCACAGACAGCACAGGGAAAAATAACTTTGATCTCTTTTCTTTTTCATGCCTTTGTACAATCATCTGATATCGAATACAAAAACAAAAGTCACAATAACTTAAAAAACTTAAAATAACAACAATAATAATAATAATAATAATAATAATAATAACAGATGAACTTAAAAACACATCAGTTGAGTGGACACATGAAAAACACTGGCTAAACCCAGATGAGATGCAGGGGGGTGGGGTCAAGCCCGTGTTGGACGCTGGTGGAGGTGTGTGTCACCTTATTGGCTGTCAGCATTGGGAGCTTTAGCCTCATGTGGGGCAGCCCCTGCAGGTAACCAAGGAGACACGGAATGGGAGGTGGTCTGCTTCGCCATGCTGTAGTGGCTGATGATGGTGTAGAAACGCCCCCTTGAGTGTGCATCCTGGGAAGTGTAGTAAGCTTCCAGAGAGGCGGGAATACAGCGCTTATGCTGTGGAGAGCAGCAGCAACATACGAGGTTAACAGGGTTTTTTTTTTTTCGCTCAAATGAAACCCTCGCCCCCTCTCTCTTTCTCTTTATCTGTTATATAACTTTACAGATAATTGAGGGATTAATCATTTCCGTTCTGTTAGGTTATAGCTTCACGTCCTATACAGTCAGAGACCGTACTGTGTGACTTCACTCCGCAATCCAACAGGTTCCAGTCGTATCTATATCAATGCACTCCCTGTCACACCATATGACAACAGGCCGTGTGAAACTAATTATGATTCATGTATCAGGAATATGGTCTATAATCAGACAATAAACGTGGTTACCAACTGGTGAGGACAATAAACATCCAAAGTTAGAATCTGAATTTGGTTTTCTCTCTTATCTTTGCTCTTCCCTACGTGTTGGAAAGTGTGGGTGAAATTGAGTGAGTGATATTTTCTGGTTGCTTCTGGATGGTTCTCTGATAACAGAGAAACACCCCACAGTTATCTACTCACCTTGTAAACGAATCCGTCTGGGCAGGTGTGGTCGTAAGTAAAGGCCTTGTAAACGACCAGGAACACTATGCAGGCCAGGAAAGCCAGGGCAAGGACAATGAGAATGGTGACCTGTGATTGGACAAAGGCAAAACAACACTGTAGCAGCAATGACCAGCAGCATCCATCGGTGATTTAAAACAATGGTGCACTTTCAGCCATATGGTTCCAGTGACTTTTGGCAGTTTTCCCTCATGGTTTACTGAAACTGTCTTGAGGGATTATAATTGTGTTCTAAGGCAGTTTAAGCCAGTGGTGGTCTCCAGGTTCACAACACTGCACTTCAAAAGGATTCAAAAGACTGACTTCATCAGATGCGCTAAAAATGTATCAGAAATATTTCACTCCATAATTATGGAGCCTAGGTTTTGCAAAACTAATGCATAGCATTCATAAACATATTTTGTATTTTGCAAACACACTCATAACTAACAAAGAAACATGAATTTGCAACATGTCTATGCAGGAGTTACATTAAAATTCATGAACACCATTTCTTTTACAAACACAACTGATTTTAGGAAATAAATAACCATTGCAAATATATCACATTGAAAACACCATTTATGAAGAAATAATTACAAACAAATAAAATGCACCAGTTCCTTCAGTCTATTTCTGAATCATGACTACTGGCAAAGGATTATTGCAGCTTCACTGAAACATCTAATTGAACCAGTTTTGTAAACATATGAGTTTTTTAAGCTTTTTTCTTTTCTTTCTTTTCAACAAAACAACAATATTCTGAGTCCGTAGTCTATGACTGCTTCATAGAAAGCAGCCATTCATATTCTGCTGCTATAATACACTGTTTTTTTTTTTTCGGAAAAGAGAGGTCACTTTCTGTGCGAACAATCAGGTAGGCTCTCCACTTCAATGACGGTAGGGTTTGAGCTTGTTGCCTAATGCCATAATATATCTTGTGCTCATTGTAAAACTGGTCAAACATGTAGGCATCTTAAATATAAACACAGACAAAAACAAACACAAAGACAGCTGTACAACCCTACGTTTACCCTGCTCTCATAAATCCACAAATGAGTCGAGAATTGATTGTTTTCCTCTGGATGCATGCGTGACAAAGTACTTCACCTTTGGAACAGTCTATGGTGAACCTGTGACCTGAAAGACCTTTTTTTTCAGAATAAATGAGATGAGTGGCTGATTACTGAGCATCAGCTGGTAGCAGTCAGCTCTTGTTTCTCTACACGTACTCACAGCCCAAATTCAAATCCATATTAACTGGAATTAGCGTTGATTGTCACTACCTGCTTCAATTTGCCTGGCGCTCCCGCTCCATACCGTGTTTAAGTGTAAACAATCCATATTCAAATCAGAAGTGACAACCGTATTTAGCTATAGTCTGAATGCAGTCTTGGAACCCCCCTCCCCCTCCCCCCCAATCCCCAAAGGGGCACAAAAATCTGATATCCATTCAGGCGCTAATCTGAATGCGTATTTTTGAGTTAGATCTGATTTTAATGAGGTGCTCGACACTCTTTAAAAACAAAACGCATCACAAACACTTCCCTGTCTCTGCGTGAAGGGGGTGATAACAACTTCCAGTCTTAATATATGAGGGAACATTCATCTCCCAGAGGGTTTTATGACTTGTGGCAATTCCAAATCATAAGAATTAATGATCTATCGTCTTGTTTACATCTCCAGCACTTCACATTTAATCACATTGAGATCATTTTTCTGAAGTATGGTACGTCCCAAAATACACCTGATCTCAGTCGCATGTGAGGGCCATGAAATATGAGATTTTGAAAAATCCTTGTGCCCTCTGCAGACAATCGCATACACTGAGGTATTTCGCCTAAACTGAGACAAATTTAAGGTCGTGATGGTCCCTTTAAATTTATTTTATATATATATATATATATATATATATATATATATATATATATTTAAATGGGTGTAAATCTCTGTTAATTTTTCTGGATTGTTTGCAAATTAAGGCAATATTACTTTCCTGAAAGGGCATGTCCTGTCTTATCCAATGGGAAGAAACTAGTACACTAATACACATTGTTAATTAGGCCCACGAGACTAGGACAGTCCATTGTTTAACATATAAATGAATGGATTTTATTATTGATTCTCCCCTGATAACTGTTTCGAAAAAAATCCAATATGTTACTGTCAACTGTTTTGACATCACAATGCAATAAACTGTGGAAAAAAAGTCACCTGATCAGTAAAAATTAAATGGTCCTACCCTCTATATTATATTCTGCTTTGGACATGCTGTTGTACCAGAGATGCATATCATATTTTGAACAAAACCATCTTCCCTGTAGAAACCTCATGACCTTCTCAAGCATTTCATCAAACACATTTCCATTACAGGCACCACTCAGTGTATTAGTGGACGAGCACTTATACTGTATATGCTACAGGTCATACACAAACACAAATCTTTTTATTTATCCCTCTGCTGAAGAGTGAAGCTACTCTCTTCTGGGTTGCATGAGATGAACACAAACGGCCTGTCCATTCATCAGCGCACAGATAGCCCACACGTCAACTGAATAAAGTTCAGTAAACTCCTTTGTGAATTCGTGGTATGGAAAGCCTGAAATCCATCTGAGGCGGTGCCATTCATTCACATTAACGTCAAAATCGAGTCGACTCAGGCTTAACTTGTCAAAATACATTTGTTTCCAGCAAATTGATGCAAAAAAAAAAAAAAGAGAGAAAAGAATGTTCTTCCTAGAAAGTTCTGGAAGATCGGAGTGGGGTGCTTTTCTAGGCCACGCTAAACTATTTCATCAAGCAGGATTAACAAAGAGAATTAAAAAAAAAAAGAAAGAAAGAAAGGAAGAAAACGGACAGTACCGCGCAGCATTTCAACTCCATTTTCTGCATAGTGTGTTTTCTCTGACTGGTTAATTAGAATTATGCAAATGAGTGGGAGGGAGAAATGAGAGATAAGCAGGGTGACATCTGAAGATATTGTCACTCTCAGACCGTACGCACCATGTACCCGCTTCCTCCAGGGCTTCCTCGCCACAGAACATTTATTATCTAAAACTTGTTAGACAATTCATTATCACCGTCATTTAAAACCATTACCGACTGCACAAACACATGCCAGTGGAAGGCACGCTTCACAGAAAGAGAACCTCAGTTGAACGATGATTAAAAGTAAATTAAAACCGTCCGTAAGACTAACTGGACAGGCCCCATGGCTTTGGGTGTGGTGCCAAATGCAGTGTTGATTGTGAGTCAAATATCTTTGTGACTGTTTCTCTGATCCAACATAAAGGAATACGTATATTCAGTTCCAATTAAACACGACACTAAGAGACACCAGACGCTTGACAGATGTGCATGCATGCAAAACGGATATATCGTTGATAAAAATACAATGCGATGATAAAAAAGATACCAGTTTTTCACCAGCTGCAAAAAAAGATTCGATTCTAATCAATTCTGCACACAGTTTTACCAGCCTATGCATGAATCACAGAAAAAAAGATATACTCTTCACAAAAATGAATTAATAAAGCACAATATGTATGTAGCCTTGCCTTTGTAAATCACTTTCAGTCTCTGTGTATTGTCTAAAACATTACGAGAGCAACATCGTTTCCTCATGTTTTCATATCATAATCTGTATTTTTAAAGAACCACATCAGTCCGCTGTGAAAGACTCAGTCTGAATTCACTCATAGATGGGCTGATGTTAGCGTGAGTGTATTGGACTTGTCATTTTGTCATTGTTAGGCAGGACGGGAGAAAAGGTCTGCATTCTATATGAGCGCTGTGCAAATGATCTACGGCATCCAACACCGCTGGGGGGAGGGGCAATGCCACGGGAGCCAATCAAATCCAGCTTTGATACTCCATATCTCTATCTGTGGATTAATATATCGGTCAGAACTGGGTTAGTTGGGGGACCAAATGTGTTGTCGTCCCCCCCCCTCCGTTTGTCCGTCCTGAATGCACATTTTAAAGTGTGAGACTGAACGTGAGCCAACCCTCCACTGGAGCCATTTGTGGCGTTCAGCAAAGCAGTTGGCTTGATACAGAAATAACCAAGTGCCTGCCAAGATTTTTTGATTTCACATCTGACCATTCAAACTCTCCTTTCAAATGGTCCTCTTTTTTTTTTTTTTTTTTATGAGAAAGCCATCTAGTTTGCTATTTCCCAGAACATATTTCCACTCTTTTCGTAAGCTATGAGTCCAATCGATAAAAACACCATGAAAGCAGATGTTTTGGGAGGAAACCTTTTCAAAAAGATTTCAGCACTGCATCACCACACATATCTAACGTTATTGTCTTACAGATGGTAGGTAATGAAAGATATTTTTCAAAGACAAAGAGGTTATTATAACGATCCCATATGGAAAAAATACAGTTAAAATATTATGTATGCAGGTGGCATAACTTCTGTGTTCGCATGAAAACATTAATTTATCGTGGTAAGAATACATAGCTTTCGTATGTGTCAAAAAAAAAAGCAGAGCCTTAAGAAATTGCTTTTATTCTGTCACTGGGAGCGAAAAACAACAACAACAACAACAACAACAGCAATAACAACAAAACGCTATGAATTGTCTGAGGTCACGATTAATGCTAAGTGAGGTCATTTCAGCCTGGATATCACAGTGTCTCTGTGGAACTACCAACATAGTACCATCTGCTTTGCCATCTAACTTGTCTCTTTTTTTCTCTCTCTCTCTCTCCCTCTCTCTTTCTCTCTCTTTCTCCTTGTCTCCATCATTATAGAGTCCCTCTGTTTCAAGGTTATTGTGTTGTTGTTGTTTGTCTTTTAGCATCTCTCTCTCTCTCTCTCTCTCCCTCTCTCTGTGTTTTTGACTTCGGTATATAATCCGTAGGCAGCAGACCATAATCCCCCAGTCCAGATTGACTCCCTGACTCCATTTCCCTGGAGTGGTGGAGAGAATTAATGCAGTAGATCCCAGTTTCCCAGTTTGGAGGGAATGATAGTAAACACAATCCGAGAGTATTCCGGAGAGTTGGAATTCAGGGAGGGAGATTGTTCTAGAGATTAGAGGGTGAAAGCTGTTGTCTTCACATTGCATGGCCACAGTCCACTGGACAAAGAGGACATGTCAACCAGTCATCTGAGTTTTTGTCAGAATTTAGTCTGTCTCTCCCTTTCTTTTACTGTACGTGTCCTTATTAAATCCCCCCCTCTCTCTCTCTTTTCTCTCTCTCTCTCTCTCTCTCTCTCAATTTCATTGTAAGTTCTTTCTTTGATATCTTCAACAAAGATATGTTTTTCTATTTTTTCTTTTCTTCTCACACTTATCACCATGAAGCAGCCATTGGACAGTCCAGTCACAGTGAATTTTTCTGTTTTCTCTCTCTCTCTCTCTCTCTCTCTCTCTCTCTCTTTCCTTTTTTCCCCCTTGTTTTGACATCGCTGCCTCTTACAAAAAAAAAAAAAAACGCCTGGATGCCCCTTAATCTTCACTCAGTTTAACATTCTGTTCACAGTTCCACAGGATGCTTCACCATGGCTCCTCTGTCAGAGAGCAGACGCATTCAGAAGTTTGGCTGTAGCATAGGTTTTTACAACACACCTGCTGTCTCAAATGAGCCATTCATAACTGAGATATATTTCCTCTTCAGGCAATGCTCCTGTTAAGAATGAGTCGTATACAAGTATTCTCTTTTCAGAAACGCAGTGCAGTTCCTGATTATCTAGAATATCTAAAGTATCTCAAATTTAGTATCCAGAAAACAATGCCGGTTACAAATAGGATATCTTAGCCCACTGCTTATAAGTGCATGGCCTTCTTTTTCCTATAAGGCTTTGTAAAAAAATAAATAAATAAAAACCCTTAAAGAGAGTAGTGCAAGTTATCTTGAGAAAACCTAAGGAGATTTCATGACCGCAAGTACAATAGCTCTCAGCTGATTACTTCCCTTAGAACTGCTTCTTTTAACAAGGTGAGAAAAAAGGCCAGCCATGCTAGATTCATCACTTTTCACTATGATATTATCAGATGATGACACTAAAAGGGAATGACTGTTGGCTCGTCGGTGTGTTGGCTCCTTGGAATGTGTTGAATTTGGAATTGTGAGGGTTTTTTTTTTGTTGTTGCTTTTTTTCCTCCATGTCGATGACCTTGTCCTACTTTTGCTTGCCATGTTTTGCCTCAGTGCTCGTAGGAATGCCACACTCGCCTGTCTGTGCGCCAAGACTTCTCTTCCTGAAGTGTGTGTGTGCATGCGCGCGCGCGTGTGTGTGTGTAGTCAATCCTGTCTTGCCTCCTCCTCTGGGGGTCTTAAAGCTAATGAGAATTCATATCTCCCAGGGGGCCTAGATGGCACAGACTAACACAAAACAACGGGGCGCAAGTCAATAAACAAATCAATGGATGCCAAGCAGAAAAGTCTCTTTTTCCACGAGTAACTTCATGAGGTGACAGCTAAACCTACTAAAGAAACAAACAAACAAACAAACAAACAAACAAACAAAAAGCATCAACAAGATTTCCAGCATGGCCCCTGCCCAATAAATGGAACTACAAAAAAAAAAAAAATATTTCTATCACTAGTGTCAGAAATATTACTCATGAAAAACCAGCATCACTCCTGAAAAATCATTCTCTGTAAGTATTTTTTGCAGGCAGCAAAGCAACAAGAGAGTGTGAGAAGACACCAGGGGACCACCAGAGCATCAAGTTGACGCACTCAGAGGGGGTTGATGGGAATCATGTCTTCAGTGCCTCATTTGGGAGTGTTACCATGGTGAAGTGACACTGAACACCAAAGATCAAACAAAATACCTTTTACAGCGCCTTCCAACGAAGACAGGAAGGAGACTTTTGGTTTCTCCCAAAGAACCAAAAAAAAATAGAAAAAAAAAAACCCCATGATAATAATAACGTCTGCGCTACTGAGTTTTTAGACCAGAGTGAACCTACGTTCAGGCTGTCACTCAAAGCAGACGCGGCGGATTTTTTTTGTTTGTTTGACAAGGACTGACATGAATGAAATGTAACTGCAGGGGAGAGGAACTAGTGTCATGTTCAGTTTGACTTCAATTGTAATTATGTTAATGTGAACCAATTAGAGGTGCTGTCCACAGAGATACAGAAAGTGTGTTTTTGTGTGTGTGTTTTTGTGTGTGTGTGTGTGTGTGTGTGTGTGTGTGTGTGTGTGCGTGCGCGTGCGTGTGCGTGTGTGCATGTGTGTGCGTGTGCGTGCGTGTGTGTGTATGTGGGAGTGAGACATCATAAGTACTTTCACATCAAACAAAAGACGTCCTTGGGTGGTCCTTCTGAATTTCTATGGGGGGGGGGGTTCACCAAACCACTTTGTTTTTTCTTTTTTTCTTTTTTTCTTTTTTTTTTTTTGCTTCAAAAGATGAAAAGTCAGATGAAAAAAAACATGACTTTTAAGAAACAGCTGCAAGCAGCAATTAAGAAATCTTTTACACAAGCCTCTGAAACAATCACCTGGCACTTGACTCGGTGACCTTACTGTCCAGCAGCTGTCTACTGACTTTCACCAAATGAGTTTCCCAAATGACCTTTGTGAAGTTCGGTATCCAGCCGTTCACTGGGTTCAACTAACACATACGGGATGTTCAACCCAGTGGTGATGCTAGATAACTGTTCCGACCCACACCAAAATCAGACGGTCACATACAGACCCCAAATCAGTATGACAGTTCTCATTAGGTGACACCAATTTTTCATTCAAAATTACCAAGTTCTGTATATGCTCGTTGAAAAAATGAAACGTTTTTTTGATTTGTGGTAGCCCAGGTAGGTCGGCGCAAACGGACACCAGAAACGTGGCGTACCACACTGGCACAAGGGCCAGTTTTCATTTTAGACACCGCTGGGTTCAGAGTGAACTGGAAATAGGGAAAGATCGAAGAAATAACAAATCATGACACTTTCAATACGCTTTCATACCATTTAAAAAAAAACACACACACACACACGTACACACACACACACACACATACACACACACAGAGCTTGTTTTGAACCAGGTTTGAAATGCCAAGCTCTCTTCCCGATGACCTGTTTGGTCGACCGTACTTCACTGCTGAAGCTCTGAGGAAAAAGTAAGTAAGTCAAATTTCGTCTGGTTCATTATGTGATTCTTTAGAAACTGAAGCAGAAGGAGTAATTTCAGTGTCTTGTACTGCATTCTCAAAGGCAGTGCGAAGACTACTTCATGTTTTTCTTTAAAACCCTTTTAATACGGAAATATATACACTGGTTTTCTCACATTAAGGGATGATTAACCACCGATTAGCGATCATTTATTTAATTTTGCCTGATAATTAATCATAGCCATTAGATATAAATCTGAGACATGTTCTATTAGGTTGAACTTGCTGCACTCAGTCAGTGTTACAGCCACACAGTCTCTCTTAGAAGCCTGGTTGAAAGCTTCAGAGACTTCAGATAATTACCCTCCAAGTTCATTTAAAGTTCATTTTTAATGTTAACCTCTCAAGTGTGAAAGAGCATTTGGGCCCGTCCTAAGAGAATAAATAAGAACACAAAAGCTTCGTTGTTAAACCAGCCAAAGGACAACGCTGAATTATGACAACACTGTGCCGTCCTTTCAAATTCGCGTTCGTGGGGCCTGAGGGAATGGCTCAGGGAGAGTGACGGTGGAGCAGGTCAGTTTAATGAGGAGCCAATGTGTTCTCAAGTTCGGTTTTCATGTACGGAGCCTATAATCTAAAAGATCAAATTTCTCAGACGCCCTTCATGTACCTTTCCAAACTACGTGTTCAACTATGCACGTAAGCCTGCTCATCCCTGGACCTTGACTCTCAAAGCTGTTTTAATAATGACCACTGCTGTTCCAGTTACCTTAAGCCTATGATGTGGTCCATTCAAGTGGAACAAAAAAGGAAAAAAAAAAAAAAATCAAACTTTGTATCAAATTTTTTGAGAAGCTCCTTTAGCCTCCTTTTGGATCAGCGTGGAGAAAAAAAACCCAAAACACATCGAACTGCGAATGTGAGGTAAGAGGTAGTGTTAATCTATTTTGTGACAGCCCAAAACGCTCGATGGTAGAATAACAAGCCCTGCTCTCCTGGGCAGAACCTCTCTCACACCACTGGGCCATGGGGCACAAGGGCAGTTAGCTCCTCTAACAGAACATACACATGGAGACAGAGGAGCAGAGAGGAGCAGAAAGGCTGCTGGGAGAGCGGCAATATAGCTGTAATTGCTCCCTTGGCTCCTTCACCAACGCCTGAAGTAAAGCACCAATCAAATCAGAGAGCCGTAAAGGTGACAAAAATCGGGATTCATATATAGAGAAAGTTGCCTCCTTTTTATTGTCTCTCTCTCTCTCTCTTTCTCTCTCTCTCTTTCTCTTTCTCTTTCTCTTCCTCTGTGATTAATGTGTTGAGGTAGGCTGCAGAGATTGAGGAGTGGATGTGGAAAAGGGGGTTTCTGTCTGTTTTTTAAAGAAAAGTAAGTTGAAACGAAAGGGTGGACAACCGTGTCTGTAAGGATTTCGTTCCAGCTTTAATCGAACACCCACGAGCCTTTACGCTCAGAGGGTCATTAAGATCCTGAGCGGCTGATTTAAGGGTGTTTGTGGAAGTTCAGAGCATATCGCTTGAGTCCCCATGGGCGTCCATTAGGACGGCAGCATATCCCTGATTTAACCCGCCAACACCGCCTTCTCAGCTCTGTGAAAGAGTCCACATTTGGCCCCGACGAAAAATCATCCAGGCACAAGAGCTATGGTGATAATTGTAGCTCAAGATTACTTGTGTAGAGAGACCCCGCTCCACCGACTTCTGCTAGACGGTGGGAAAAAAAAAGACAAAGGCCAATAGGGGTTCATGTCTGGATACACCACGTTTACGGGTCTCCTTACTGGCTCGCATATTTCCTAAAGGAAACGGACGTGTTACTTGAATAAGTTCTGAATTAGATTCTCTGCTGACCAGTTTCTGTTGTCACTATGCAGATGAAACCTGATATGGTGGAGCAGGTAAACAGTGGCTGTCAATCGAATTTTATTATGTTACACACTGCATTGACTGTAGGGATTTTCTGCAGGGATTTTCTTTCCTATAGATTGACTATAATGTCAATGTCAAAATAAAAGTCTGCCAATCCCCTTACGTTATTGATACATCATGTAAATCTTTTCAAACAAAAAAAAAATTTAATGATTGTAGACGTATTGCCACAATTTGAGTCAAGATTTGGTAGAAATGCAAAGATACAGCCAAGGGTCTTGGATAAATCTTTACCAGTTTTCCACATCTGGTCATTGCAGTCCCTGTCCATTCTTCAGTGAAGAGTTGTTCATGTTCTCTTAGGAGCATGAATGGGAGCTTTTGGTGAATAGCAATTTTTGTTAACACTCTACTTAAACCTTCTGTCATTAGGATGATATGACATTGTCTTATGGTTGTCATAACAGTACTTAGTCAAAATCAGTAATACAGGGTAACCAGATGTCAGTGTATGACATCTGTCATGTTGCTGGTTTCCAACTGAAGTTATAGCACATTTTACAACACAGTTGCAATAGCCTCTGTCTGCCAGCGAGCTGTCTAGCCAGGGCCAAGATGTCATTAGGTGTCTGATAAAGAATCTAGCTACGTCTGGCCCAATTTTCAAACTCCTGTCACGGAATCGGGATCGAATTAAGACCCAGGTTAGAGTGGAGCGAGTCTGAACATTGACTTTTTTTTTTTTTTTTTGCTTGTTTGTTTGTTTCTAAAGCCACTGGAGTGTGACTTTGGCGGTAACGTTTTGTCCTGCTGCTAGATGAGTTCTCTCCGGCTTTCGCTCTCCGGTACAGACAGGTTTTCCTTCAGGACCTCTCTGTGCTTTGACGCAGCCATTTCACCGTTGGGCTTCACACAGGATTCACAGATGCTGGCGCAGCCAGACCCTATTGTGGCGTTTATGTGTCCATCAATTCTCAGTCTTATCAGATCACGGAAACCTCTGATCCTCAAACCCCTTTCCAAGTCTCCCACAATGCCGATGTCAAATGGTAGCTGGCATTGATGAGGCCGCAACTTTTTTTAGTGACCTTCCTCTTAGTGCTCCTGTCAGCCAGCAACTCTGTTTTTCAGGATGTACTGTTCTGTTCTGCTGAGATCCATGGCTCCCCTGTATTTTCTCCTGCTCTAAACGACAGGTGTATTGTAATCTTCAGAGCCTTAAGGTTTTCCCTTACACCCTTTCCTTTATCTGTGCGTTTCAACAACCCTACATCAGATTTCTGTCCAATGTTACTTTGTCCTTGTGAAGTACCATCTGCTTGGCTGTGCTGGTAATCCTACTAGAGAAATGGGTGTGTTCAATTCAAACTCTTTAACCGGACTCAGGTAGACTCTGTTCAGTTAATAATAACTTCTAAAGGCAACTGGTTAAACCAAAGACGATCTCAAGAGTGTTATTTCTCTTTGTGTTTTCTCTGTGGACTTTTTGTATTTTGTTGATTAATGACAGAGGACCAAGAAGAAACGATTAGGGATTGAATGATGCATTCTGTGACATATTAAAATGTGCCAAAGTCCGGGGGGGGCGGGGGGGTCTTTGATAGCCACTGCATCACATAGACAAAGGATTACAGTCCAGTGGAAAAAAAACAATGAATAATATCCTTACATTGTGAATTGGGTGCAAAATACTGTTACAGCGCAACGAAATACATTCACACCAGCGGTCACCTGGGGTTCTTTCCGTGGATTGGCAGAAGACAAAAGAGACCGGTCTGTTTTTATTGCACTCCCAGACAAAAGACAGATTAATCAGTGATAGAACCGAGCAGAAACCATCTGGCACTATAAATCATCTATGACATTTCTCAAACAAAGCCTCAGCCACTCTCCTTTTGGGGCAGCTAAAATATGCAACCTTCTTTTTTTTTTTTTACCTGACAAACGATGCAGACAATGATTGTGATCTTTGAAACTGTTGAAATACTGATAGATAGAGAGAGAAAGAGAGAGAGAGAGAGAGAGAGCCTGAGAAGAGAGACAGAAAACACTTTGCTCTATCCAATCTCGATGCCTTTGTCCTGTTTTTTAATATTTTGACCCTCGGCAGTGATTGAGGTTACTCGCCGTCCTTGTCATCTGATTTGAGATCACCTGCGTTAACCCTTGCTCTGACAATTACAGCCCTGAGCTGAACGTTAAAACTGATCCGAAAACAGCCGTCTGTGCCCGTTAATGGCAGATGTCAAAGTTTGTTTAACTCCAACTGGAGGGGGAGGGGCTGGATCAAACTACGAATCAGAGGATCTGGACGTCAAGAGAGTCAATGTTAGATTCAGAGAGAGAGCGAGAGAGAGAGAGAGAGAGAGAGAGAGAAAGGGAAAGAGAGAGAGAGACAGAGAGAGAGAGGGAGAGGGAGAGGAGAAAGGGAAAGAGAGAGAGGGAAAGAGAGGAGAGAGAGAGAGAGAGAGAGAGAGAGAGAGAGAGAAGATAAAGGGAAAGAGAGAGAGAGAGAGAGAGAGAGGTGGGGCGGGGGCAGCAGAATCGGTGAGTGGACAGCAGCTTTAAGGGCTGCAGTAGTGTGGGGGGGGGGGAGCAGCGAGGCCAGCTCAGACGTCAGTCCTCTTCAGGACAATGACAGGGTACATTAAAGCACGCCAGCAGAACATGCCTGAGAAAGTCACCACGTCTTCACAACCTCTAAAAAAATCTATCTATGTACCGCAACACATACGACCCCAAAAGAACGTCAGGAAATTCACGTAGAGCTGTGAAATGATGTT